>NW_021704312.1:0-19038 GCF_003719485.1 Trypanosoma conorhini | reverse complement strand
TTTGATTTTGTCTCTTTCCTCCTTGCCCTTTCTGCCCACTCCTGGCGCCAACAGTTGTTTATCGACTGTTTTTCTTTTTGTATTTTGTTTTTGTCTATTGCTTGTTGTGTGCTGCGATTGCTCTCGTGTTCTCCCCGCTGCTGCTGCTGGTGGTGGTGGTGGTGGTGGTGGTGTTGTTTCTTTGACTTGTAGGGCGATGCGAAGCCCTTGCCAACTGGCGTTGAGTTGAATGTGTGGCGTGGGTAGGAGGAGAACGGGACTGAAGACTGTCGTCTGCAGTGTGTTTATCTCCTTCTTTTCTTTTTATTATTATTATTATTATTATTATTGTTACTGTTATTACTATTATTGTTATACTTATGCCTGTGTGTGTGTGTGGGGGGGGCGTGAATGTTCTTCTTTTGCTTCTCCCCCACGACTCTGCCCTCCGCCAGGTTGTTCGTCTAGTTCCACCCCTCCCCAGCAATGCAACAGGGACCGCAGTACGTGCAGTACGCCATCTACTCGCAGCAGCCGACGGTGAAGCCGTACCCCGCAGTGACCCCCGTGTCCCCAGAGACGAGAAATATGCTCAACCTCCTTAAAAGCCTCTTAAAGCCAGAGTTGCGTGAGAAGGCCATTTATGAGCTGGCCAAGCACCGCGAAAAGTTTCAGCAACTCGGACCCTTCTTGTGGTACAGCGTGGGCACCATGGCGATCCTGCTGCATGAGGTCATCTCTGTCTATCCACTCCTCCACACCCCGGAGCTGCTTTCGAAGTCGACGACTAGCCGTGTGGGCAGCGTCCTCACGCTTCTTCAGAGCGTTGCCTACGATGATTCGACCCGCAAGTTGTTTCTGGACGCCCACTTCTGCCTCTTTCTCTACCCCTTCCTTCGTGGGACGACCGCTGGCACGGGCAACGTGACGGAGGGCCTTCGCCTGACTTCACTTGGCGTGATTGGCGCCCTGGTCAAGGCGGACGACAACGACGTGATGCACTATCTGCTTAGCACTGAGATCTTCCCGCTCTGTCTCAAGATCATGGAGTACAGCCCCGAGCTCTCACGGACGCTCGCCACCTTCATTGTGCAGAAGCTCCTGCTCTCGGACCTTGGCCTGCAGTACGTCTGCCAGACACCGGAACGGTTTAGGGCCGTCGCAACGGTCCTGCAGAACATGGTGGGGTCGAAGGACTGCACGGCGCGCCTCCTGCGGTACATTATCCGCTGCTACCTGCGCCTTTCCGAGAATCCGCGTGCCCGCGACGCACTTTCCCAGTGCCTGCCGGAGGTGCTCCGCAACGACACGTACAAGCAGGCCCTCGAAGGCAGCCCTAATATTAAAAAGTGGCTGCTGCAACTTCTTGTGAACATTGGCGACGAGGGGGCGAAAAAAATTCTAGAGGGCAACATGAATGCTTAGTGTAGTTGAGGCAGCGAAAGCAGAAAAAAAAAGGGGAAAAGAGGGAAATAGGGAAAGCGGAAACGAAAAAGGAATAAAAAAAAGGAAAAGGAAAAAGAAAAAGGAACGACACCAGTTAATGGCGTCCCCCTTGGGGGTTATAAATTGTGCGCTCCTATGCTTTTTGTCCGTGGCGTATCTTCTCATACACGATACACCATGGCGTTTGTTGTTGTTGTTGTTTGTTGTCGCTATATATATATATATGTATGTATGCATGCCAGCGAGGCCTTTTCCCGCTTGTTGCTATGATTATTATTCCGTGCGCTGCTACGTAGTGGGACGCGCCACCTCGTTGTCTTCTCTGCTGCCTGGCATCCCTCCACACACACACACACATACATGCATTTCACGGATACACCGCAAGCGCATTGTTGTGTGTTTTTTTTTGCAGGAAGTGATATCTTGAGGCCGTGGCTCACTCAAACGAGGAAGGGATGGGTAGTGCGCCGCCCAAAGAGCCTTGGGAGGCTCCGACGGAAGTGTACAAGCCCACGCTGCGCGTGGATGTGACGGCAGAGCCCCCTGAGGACAATGAAAACAGCACCGGGACGACGCCCATGGCTTCTTTAACGCCCCATGTTTCCACAAACATTTTCGTGGCCGGGGTCCCACCATCGTGGGACGAGAATGACTTGCGTAAGAAGTTTCAGGAATTTGGCGAGATCATTTCCACGAAAATTGTGAAGCAAAGACATTTTGCATTTGTCATGTTTCGAAGGCCAGAGTCCGCGCATGCCGCGATCAACGCAACACACTTGACGCACCCCACAGCGAATAGTCCCATGCTGCTGCATGTGTCTATTGCGATGCACGATGAGGGAGTTGACGAAATACCCAACGATCGTATTTTTATTCGCGGGCTGCCTCAGTGGGCTACCAAAGATCATCTCCGACATTGCTTCTCCCGTTTTGGCACCATTGTAGAGTCGGCCGTGCTTATGAACGCTCTTGGACAGTGCAAAGGCTCGGGGTTTGTGCAGTTTTCATCGATTGAGGAGGCGACGGCGGCTATTGAGGCACGAAAGACGATTCGCATTGAAAACTGGGAGACAGGGCTTGAGATAAAGTATTCAGAGACCGCTGAGGTTAGGCAGCAACGACAGGAACGCAACAAAAAAAGGCAGAAACACTCACCTAAATATAGACAGCCGCAACTGCCATACCAAGCGTTTCCTCCGCAGCTCCCCGTAGTTCCACCAATGTCTGCGTACCCCATGCTTGGAATAGCGACTCCATTCCCTTTGTTCTATCCGCAGCCTGCGCTAAGCCCGCCGGCGGCATCACCGCACATAATGTACTCTCCGATGGTTACATCCTCTGCGGTGCCGGTGTACACGCCCCCGCCCGGAGTTTTCGAACCCAACCCGGACGTCTTCCCTGCTAGTGGTGATTTACACTTCTCTGGAGTCGCATTGACGGAGTCCACCCTGGTGTCACTGCTGCAGTGCTATGGAAAGGTGGCGGCCAAGGACATGTTAAGTGATGCCGGAGCAGCTGTGAGGATGGCGGACCGCGGGTTGCATGGAACTATTGCCCAACAACTTAACGGTACAATTTTTCCTAACGGACAGGTGTTGTCGGTGGTCCGTTACGCTTAAGGCGAAGAAAAAAGGGGGGAAAAAGAAAAAGAAAAAATAAAAGGTTCTCCGTACTCCCGCCTTAACACACAAACATTCAGTTCCAGAGAAAAGAATATAAAACGCATGCCCGCAGAAGAAAAACCAAAAAAAAAACACTCAAAAAAAACACGACAATAAATGGGAAAGTAAAAAAAAAAAAAGAAGCAAAGTGAATAGCAATGCAGTTACATTGATGTATTTCTTCTAAAATTGCATCAGTTCTTTACATCCTATAGGAATTGTGCGTCCTGCGGACTCGGTAGCGCGGTCTGTGAAGCACATTTTGTGTGTGTGTGTTTTTTTTCTTCTTCACCCGCTCTGATTTTGTGTTTCTCCTCATGCATATGCGTCTCAGTTGAAGCTGCTTCTGTGCTGCCTGCTACTCCTTTTCCTCTCTCTTTTAGGCAAAGTTGCAATGCTTGGGCTAGGCGACAACGGGATTTCCCCCACCAATGTGGCCTCGACGTGGGGAGGTTTGATATTCTTGTGTTGCTGCATGACTTCTATTATTTATGTTCTTTTAGGTCTCTTTGCCTGCCGGCGTCTAATTCGGTCGAACTGGCGTTGGGTGCTAATTGTGGCCCTCTACTGGGTGGTTGGCGTGCTGCACGCGTTCCTGTCGCTCGCCATAATTTGTGTGGCGGTGGCCTGTATATTTCGGACCTTTGCTGACAAGGCAATAGAGACCACCGAGACGATCGCGTACTCGGGAGTTATGGTTGTGCTGACGGTCTTCTTTGCTCTAGGACGGAAGTCAATTGTCTATGCATTGTAGGGGCGAAGGAGGGGGAAAGAACAACTACGAGAATGAAAAAAAGAAAAGAAAAAAAAAACGACAACAACTGAAAAACATGGACGCCATATGAGTGAAATACACCCCTCCCTCCCCCCCTTTTTCTTTATCTCGTTGTGTTTGTGTTTATCTCGTTGTGTTTGTGTGTTGTTGTTGCTGTTGTTGTTGTTGTTGTCTCTCTTTTCCTTGTTGCTTGACTTTCTTTCGTGTGTTCTGGTGGTATTGGCGTTGTTGCGCCTTGTCTCTTTGCGCGTTACTTGTGTGCGGATGGATGCGGACTTGTTTTGCTGTTATTAATTGTTTAGTATTTGTTATTTTTTTTCCCCGTTCTCTCTCTCTCTCTCTCGCTTCTCTCCACCCGCCGCCCGCCACGCTGCGTTTGTTTGCCCCCCCCCCCCCAGTGAGTGGTTTACCTCAGCGGTAATTAGGAAATGGAGTTTGCTACACGGCTGGAGGGGGAAGGCATGTTCGGCAGCCTCGTCGAGGTTTCGGAACAGGCGGAGCACGTCTACACGACTTCCTTCTCCCCTGACGGGAAGTTCCTGGCCGCCGTGCTCGGCAATGGCGCACTGGTCATCTTGGACTCCAACACTCTGCACGTTCAGCAGCATACCGCGATGGGCAAGCCGTACGATGACTTGCCCAGCACAGGCGTTCGGTGGCTCTCGCAGAAGAGCGTCGATCGCTACAACTTGGTCTCCGTGTCAAGCGCGGGGGGCATCTTTCTTTGGACGTGGGACGGGTATAAGCTTGATCGCATCGCAAAGATGGATGAGGAAGACAACGAAATCACCTGCCTAGAGGCCTGTTTGGAGACAGATGAGTTTCTCACGGCGGGCAGTGATCGCATCGTGCGCTACTACGACGCTGACGGCAACTTGAAAGGTAACTTGTGCAAAGGATTTGGCGATGACGGCTACTCGCGTGCGACACATACAAACCGTATTTTTTCAGTCCGCTTTACCTCCCCCACAATGGCTGTTAGTGGCGGGTGGGGAAGCCCGATTCAGATCTGGGATATGCGTAGCATGGAGTCCAGGAAGCAGATTGTGGGCACGCAAGTCGGCGCCGACGGTATCGAGCCTCTCCCCAATACGAGCTGCATCGTTGTGACATCGAAGAGGCCGGTGCAACAGATACAGGTCTTTGACTGCGTCTCGGGGGCCGAGTTGGAGGAGGTCTCCGCTCGGCTCTCCGCCGAGGTGGAAGGCACACTTACCCTCCTCTCACGGTATTGCCCAAAGACGGATCTTCTTTGGACAGTGACAGCAAAACCACATAAAGTCTTTGTCATTTCCTATTCCACAGGAAAGCTTTTGGCTTCCTGTGAATTGCCCCTGACGATTATGAATTTGCAGCTTTCTGAGCACTTTCTTTATCAGGCGATTGTTTCGTGTGCAAATGGAAAACTAGTTCGTGCCACTGTGAAGGTGTAGGCTGCGGCGTCGACGATGACGGCAGGATGTTTTTGCCGACAGATGGAACTCTACCCTGAGCGGCGGATCCATTTGCTCTGGCCGCCCGTCTTCCACTTGAATCCTCGAAGCAGCTTTTTCATGAAATGAGGCCGATTTATTTTTCTTTTTGCTTTCCTGTAACGCGGTTTGAATATTCGTTGGTCTGCGTCCCAACCCACCGTAGTAGGGTGTATATAGATATATTACTAATTCGTTTCCTAATTCGTTTCTACGCGCCTGTTGATGTATATTGGGCGTCACGCCTGTTTGTTGGCACGTTTTATACTCTAACTCTCGGCCCCTGCTTTTTATATGTCCCATGCTTCTTCTTTTTTTCCCCCCCCCCTGTCGAGTCGGTCTGTGACTTCTCTCCCTTTCAGCCTCTCTGTCCCTTTTCCCATTTGTTTTTTTTTATACCCCCTTCTTAATCCAGTCCCTTTCTTGTTCCTCAGCTTCTGCAGCTTTGCACTCCGCCTCTGTCTGTGTGTGAGGCTCTAGCAACAGGCGGGCACGAGCGGATGAACCGCACATGACGCCTCTCACAGACGAGGCGCTTGACAGACTACTGCGCGAAAACCGTCGGCTTCAGTCACATGTCCGCTCCCTACTTGAGAGGATTGAGGAGCAGCTTGTGCTCACAGATACCCTGCTTCTCGCGCTAAGGCCGAGGGAGGTTAAAAGGAGGCAGGCGAACAGCAACGAACCGCTTGGGTCTGACTTAGACACATGGTTTAGGTTTCGCTGCGGTTCCCAGGTGTGTGCATCGGCGCTCCGCACGCAGCCACCACCGTATTCCCAGGGCTTGTCGCCCAAGTTTCGCTGGAACCATCGCGCGACGAGGTCGATGAAGCGACAGGTGGAGCGCTTGGGCTTAGACGCAGGGGGAGAGGGAGACCCTACGCATTGGCGGGTCGTTGCGGATGCCGTCAACTTCGAGTCAAAGTCCACTTTGTGCGTGGACAGCTTTCAATGTTTTCTGCATTATCAGCAGGAGGTGACGGCATCGCCGGAGCCCTTCTCGTCGGCGGAGGACAGTTGCATTGACGCCTACGACCCCGGAAGCGGTCGGTGGGGCCAACTCGTGGCAGAAATTCTGCAGCAACTTGGTCGCCGTCGAACGGTCTTTCAGGTTGCTGAGAGGTACCGTAAACTAAAACGTGAGAGGTACGAGTACAATGGTCTCCTTGACGATGCCACTTTGTCCGAAATAGAACCACTTACGCGGGGCATTGCTGCCCCGGAGGCGGAACTTGTTCTCGAGTGTTCGTGTCGGCTGAATCGCGGCCGCACTATTCCGTGGCCGACGGAGGAGGCTATCCGTAAGTCGCTTTTGCGGCACCGCGAGCTCCAGATCAGCGGAGACGCCCGTATGCTGCGTCACATCTACGCCGTGCTGCTTAGTGACAGGGCCTACTTTGCTTCCGCAGAAGGCAGAGAAATTGTCCTGCGCCTTTTGGGCTGTGAACCGCTCGAGCTACGCGAGGCAATGACTCGGGCGCGGTGGCGATACGCGCAGATTTCGGTGGAGGAGGCAGCTGCGCGTCTTGCGTCGTCGGTGCCTGAGATGAAGGAGCGTGTGCTGGCGAAGGTGTTGCGGTGGTACGGCAGCGCCTACACCTCCGACTTCTTTCGTCTCTCGGTTGCTCTCTTCGGCCAGCGGGACGCGGCCCTGCCGTGCTTCCTCGTCTCTCGCGAGTATGAGCGACGCCGCAGGAGGGCGGCGCCGTACGGCCGCCTGCAGTTGCTGTAGGCCCAGCCGCCGCCACGTAGGAGCGAAAAGAGGGCAGTATCCGTCCACGGTGTGGAACAGCTGTGCGTGTGGGTGGGCGTGATGAAAAAAAAAAAAACAAGCGCCGATAATTGTTTCCATCACAGTGTGTGTTACTTGGTTTTTTTATTTATTTACTTTTCTTTGCGAATGGGCCAAAAGGAAAAGGGAGGCTCGTGGGACGGCATTTTCCTTTTCTTCTTGCTTCCAACTGTGTCACGGTGCTCCATCGTGCTTCTTCACACGCTTTGCTTTCTTCACGCCGCGGCGACGGCTCTTGCTAAACCTCCCCCGCCTCGCTCTGCCATTGCCCTGAGCGGTGAGGGAGAGCTTACGCCTAGGGACGTGCACGCCAAAGAAAGAGGGGTGGGGAAAAAAAAGAAGCGGCCAACGATGGACGCCCTAAATCCCATGACTGAGGCCCAGCGGCTCCAAGAGGAGCAGGAGATACGTGAGCGTGACAGGAAACGCCAGCTGGAGAAGGAGGAGCGTGAGCGACGCGCGGCCCGGGAGAGGGAGGAAGCGGAGCGTAAGAGGCGTGAGGAGGCTGAACGTCTTCTTGAGGAGGAGAAGCGACGCATCAAGCAGGAGGAGGAGTGGCGCAGGCTTGGGACAGATACCATACAGAACCTTCCCCCCGTGCCGCCCTCCATCGTCAGCGACGGTCTGGTACAGGCATGGTACCTGGACGACGAAACTTCAAAGCCGGCGCTTCGCATCGCGAGCCTGAAGAAGGGAAGGAAGCGTGACACCCCGCTCGTGTCGCTGCAGCAACTAAAGGAGCTTGGCGTTGTTTACTTCAATATAAACTTGAATGACTTTTCCATTGTGAAGCAGTTGGTGAAGGAACGCCTTTATAAGCATACGGATGAGGTGCATATTTCACAGACATGTAAAGATGATACGTTTCTGGAGCGTTGGTTCCAGGAACACTACAACGAAGACGAGCAGATCCGCATCGTGATTGACGGATCCTGCTACTTTGATGTACGCTCCAAGCAAGACAAGTGGATTCGCATTCATGCCAAAGTTGGTGACTTGTTTGTTTTCGCACCCGGTCTGTATCACCGCGGAACACTGGACGAGGACGACTATGTTGCACTCTACCGCCTCTTCCGCGATTCCCCACGTTTTGCTCCCTTCTTTCGCTCCGACGCACGGGCCGAGTCGCAAAAGGTGCGACTGAATTATTTAATGTCACTCAAGAAGGGCAATGTTGCCACAGAGCTTGGATTTCGCTGAGTGACTTACCACCATCATCATCATCATACATTCATTGTTGTTGCGCTTTGAGCTTGACGCGTTAATGTAGAGTGCTTGACTGTAGCGCGTACCGGTGCAAATTCCTTGCCTAGGGAGAGTGGGAAACTCCCGTTTCCCACCGGGAGGAGGTGAGATGTGGGGTACCGTAACTTTAGCAATTTATTGTATATATTTCTTTTTGCCCTCCTTCTACTCTTTCCCTGCAGTCTCGTGTAATTTAACGTGAACACAGGGCAACCTTTCTCTTGGATGTTGTTGTTGTTTTTTATTCTGCCCTTTCCCCCCTTCCCTTCCGTTTCCCTTCCCTTTCCCTTCTTTCTTTCCTTCTCCCTCGCTCGCTCTCTCTCTCTCACTCTCTCTTTCTGTGTACATATTTACTTGCATGCACGAAATCGTACTTTGTTTGTTGTTTTTCTCTTGTCCCTGTTTTCGCGGGATGCACGACGTTGTCGCTCACGCATGTTATGCGCGTGGCAAGTGCCGCACGGGTGAGGTGCAGCGGTGATGCTGACGGGGGCAACGGTAGCGCAGGCGACGACACACGTCGGACCCGCCGACATCACCGCACTGCTTGTCCAGGACAGTGTGCAGTGTGGCTACCCAGTGCGGCATAACGGGGTGCGTTTCGGTGGAATTTCCCACGGCTTTGGGAAAACAACGATGGACGCGAAGCATCATTGCTTGCGTTGGTCGTCGACGGATCCGACACGAGCGCCAGCAACTTGTTTCCCAGTCGTGGGAGATTCGCTCCAGCGTGGCCTCAGTGACACGCTGCTTCGTGTCGTGCACGGGAAGGGCACTGTTACCTACTTTGCCGCAGCGGAGGGGCAACCGTGTTTGCTCGGATTGGTGAAACTCGTCCAAGGCACGGACGGCGCCTACACGAAGAATGTCGTCCAAGTGCACGAGTCTTGGTCGTTTCGTGCACAGATGAGTTCAGACGAAGAGAGTGGCTCTGGAAGCGGCGTGGATGCCATGGAGTTGTTTTGCAGAAAACTGGTCGCATGGATCTTTACTTATTACGCGAGGGATTCCACCGCGCAGCTCACACTTCACCAGCTGGAAACCGCATTTCCACTCCTCACTTCGGTCAACGCGCAAGAGCGTCGTCGCTTCGTGAGTGGGGCTCTCACCCGCTTTGCCGGTGGACGACTCTCGCTCTACGACGACCGTGTTCTTGCCTTGAAGCCTGTGCCCGTCCACGCGCTCTCTTTGCTTTCACTGGACGAGTTCCGAATGCTGACATCCATGGAGCAGGCGACGGTTGCCTTTATGTTCAAGTGTCAACTGAAACACGACGAAGTTCTAGAGGCGTTGCACACCATCTTAGATGCGTGGGGAAAGCGTGGTGCTGCGCTAGCCTCATCATTTGTGCGGTTGGCTGTTGCGGTGCTTCTTTCGCATCTCGTTGGCACCTTTGCCTTGTCGCCGCAAGGGCTGCGAGGATGGCTACGCCGCTTTGTTCTTTACTACTTGCCGACGCTGCTAACACTTCACGGGGAGGAGCCGCTTCTTGGGGAGCTGGCGACTTTGCTGCGGCAGTCGAAGGCTCCGAAGAGGCCCACGACGGTTGCCGTGCGACGGAGGATGGAGGAGATCATACGGGGTGAGCCGGTTGCTGCGGAGCCGACAGCCGCGTGTGGGGAGCGCGAGGGCGGGGGCGAGGTGGATGAGGGGTATTTCTTCGACTCCGTCGCGCCGCCCCCGCCGGTGGGCTCCGACGTGGTGTGGAGGATTGCGCAGCTCACGTGCCCTCACACGGCTGTCCCGCCCCCAAACACGCATGCGTTGAGAAGCGCCAAACTTAACGGGTCGGCGTCGGACGGTCTCTTTTCCGCCGTTCTCTTTTCATCGGCACGTCTGCATTTGTCGCGGCCGTTGCTGAAGGCTCTCGAGGACGGGGAGCTGAGCTTGAGCTTGAACCTCGGCAAAGTCCCCCACTCGGCGCCGCACGACGAGGCGGTGTGGTCGACCGCGAGAAAGCGGAGACGCGGGAGGGGACACGCGTGAGTCCGTGAGGGCGGCCACAGGCTCCTGCAAAGGCAATAAAAGAAGCAACGGCGTTGCGCAGCGAGAAGATATACAATTATATAAGCAATTGCAATGCAACAAGAAGGAAAAGGAAGAGTGAAACACCCATGCTCTAGACAACGTGCGTGCAGGGCGAGAGGGAAAAGCAAAAAAAACAAACAAACAGGAAAAAAAAAAGGAATGAAAATGACAAAGGCAATGTGAGGAAATGCGTTGGAATCTCACTGGGATGGGTGTCTGTCAATTCTCCCTTGCTTATTGGTGTTGCAGGAGAGGGAGAGGGAGAAGGACGGACACGGTGGATGACCGCCGCTTTTGATGGCCCACTCGCTCCAGCGGCGGTTGCCTGTTTGCCGCCCTGACTCCCACCACAGGCTCTTGGGTGCGTGGGTGGAGGCCCAGAGGGAAGGTGGTGCGGGTGTGCAGGGCTGCCTCGTTTTACCCGTCACGCTGGCTTTTGAAGGAAGACAAAAGTGATGCGCTGTGACTGCGTTCGGCACAACTCAGCAGATCAAAGGACGAGGGGGCGCGGCGAAGTTGTTGGATTTACGACTGCCGGCGCCGCGTCACAGA
This sequence comes from Trypanosoma conorhini, assembly GCF_003719485.1. Taxonomy (NCBI): domain Eukaryota; phylum Euglenozoa; class Kinetoplastea; order Trypanosomatida; family Trypanosomatidae; genus Trypanosoma; species Trypanosoma conorhini. The sequence goes on along the minus strand of NW_021704312.1, from coordinate 8,088 downwards.
CTCAACGGGCAGGCAAGGAGCGAGCACTGGTTCCTACAGAAACGCGGCGCGATCGCGGCGTTGCACGGCAACGGGTCTGCTGGCGGTCGGTCGGAAAGCGCCCGGGAATTCCGGAGTTGATTGATAAGCCACTGGCCGAGCCCTGGGCGCCGCCGAGCGAGGCCCAGCCGCTCATCTGCGGCGGCTCCAAGGGGTGCCCCTGTCTTTCGTGTGAGAAGCGGCGGAGAAGCCAAAAGTTTGCCTGCGCGTCGAGGGCGGGCCGCAACGAATGAAACTATCGAAATATACAAACCACCCCGAAACAGTCACAAGAAAAATGTGTGCGATGCGGCGGTGCCCGGTGAGAGCGTGCGGGGTGGCGCCTTGAATCCCATGCGGAGTCTCACCATGCAAAACACACCCACACACACAATTCAACGGCCTTTTTTCTTTGGTTTTTCCTCCGCAGACTCACACACGTGTTCGCAGTGGTGGCCGTCGGGCAGGTCATCATTGATATTGTCCTTTTTTTTCTTTTTTTTTTTTCGTTTGCTTGGCTGCGACGGGGAAACCTCGCTGAGGATATGTGGTGCGCCCACCCAGTACGCTAAACCGAAGAAAAAGGAAGAAAGTAAGGAAAAAAAAAAAGAATTTATTTTGCCAGAGTTTCCAAATGAGCAGGCTCACAGCGGTGTCCGAGGAGCTTCCTCGCGACTCGACTCCCCCGCTAGATCCCTCTCCATCCGGGGAAGGTGCCACTTTTGACTCCAACGAGCAAACGAACCTGGATGACATGGTTGGTGTGGTGGAGCCACTGACGCACACGCCGGAACTCTTGGCGCTCATCAACCAGAAAGTTTCCGTGCTTCAAAAAGACAGTAGGCCCTCAATGCACTCTTTCCTCTACACCGTGCCGCACCTTTACACGCTAAACGAAGATCAGATTGAGAGGCTAAACCTGATGCTGCGCGAGTACAGTGCCATGGACATTATCGTTGATGAAGGAACGCTGCTAACGCACGTGTTTGTGTTGGTCTCCGGCACCGTTGAGGTCATCAACACAAGGGTTGGTCGTGCATCCATCGTTGGCCACCGCCGCGTTGGGAGCATCAGTGCACCAAACGTCTTTGGCATAGATAGCGTCATATTTGAAAAGCCATCGGAGTTTTCCTACCACGCAAGTTCCGTGGCAGCCGTGCTTCTTATCCCAAAGCGGCAGTTCTGTGATCTCTTCGCGCTTTCTCCTATGCTCGCCAGCAGTGTCTCGGTCCAGATCGCGCAAACGCTTTCCGCCTTCTCCGCATTTGAGGATTTTTGCCGTGCGCTCTTTGGTTTATCGTCAACGTCGATGTCTGGGAACCGCAGCTTTGGCGAGGGGGGATACAAGTTGTCGATGCCCACATCTGTTGGTATTTACGAGTCCAGTGAGACGGTCTTCCACAGGTTCATGCATTCCACTGCAATTGATACAGACGCGTTACGCCACTGCGTTAAACGTCTACCGGAGAAAATCACGGAAACCTTCGTGATCACGCTCTCGCGCAGCATACCCACCCATCTCTCCAATGGAATGGGCTTCTCAACCACAATGTCGCTTGAGTCCGCACGGCGACGGAGAGCTGCGTGGAAAATTGGTGAAAAGGGGCAAATTTTTGTCATGGCGCGGGACGGGTTTACAGACATTATAGAGTTTGTCACCGAGTTGTGCATGTTGGTTGTGGAGTCGAAAAAAATACGGCTACGTTTGCAGCGACTCGCCTCCCCGCTCGCCATTGACTTTTTGCGTGATTCACTCGCCATCGGAGACGCGGCGTCGGATGCCGTGGTGAAGGCGGTTCTCAGCCAATTGCCCTTTTCGGACACGGAAATTGATGGATTGATGCAGGTCTGGGATGGACCCGAAATTATCAAGGTCTTGTACAACATTTTGCTACGCCGCGGGGAATTTGTTGTCTACGTGGACGTGAACTTGGCGAAGAAGTTCTCGCAGGATCCGTACCAACGATGGAGTCTCTGCATCAGCCGACACATCCGGGAGGAGCTGGGCATCAGCGGCGAGGACGTCTTTCCGTCGGATTTGACGATTGATGTCATGTTCTCCTCCAACATCACCATTAAGAGCCTTTTGTGCCCCACCACGGAGGAGTTTAGGCGGTTGCTGGAGAAGTACGTGGTTCCCCCGTCGGAGGCCGCCGCGTTGAAGAACGCGGATGACCGCTACCTTTACGTGCTGGCGCAAGTTTTGGAGGAGGAGGCCTCCGTGCGGGAGCAGTACCGTCAACACCTGGAGGAGTCGGGCTTCATCATGATGGAGGATTCCTACATGTCAGGGCTTGTTGTCGACCTCATCAACATCAGTAAATTGCGGGCCTCGGGCATAGATGCCACACTACGGCTCGTCGCGTCAAAGCGGAATAGCATGCAAGAAAATGGTTTCATTATTAACATTGATCGGACGTTTGGTGCGCAGGTTGAAAGTATTTTGCGAAGCCTTGTGCTTATTTTTGGCAATCGCATCCGCAGCGTGAATCTTGCCGGGAATGTGTCTGGACTGGTGGGGAAGTGTGGGGATGTTGTCCTTCCCACCAAGCTGCTCTTCTCAAAACAGTCCTTTGGCGAAGACTCCACCGATGAGACACGCTTGTGCAACACAGACGACCTGCAGGAAGAAGACGTGCTTCCTTTTTTAAGCGACGGCAATGCGTCGCTTCACCGGGGTGGGTGTGTCACGCTTCCTGGTGTTTTTCTCTACAGTGACTCTGTCCTGCGGTTTTACAAGGTGGTGCATGGGTGCACCTCTGTGGACATGCGGAGCAGCTACGTGGCGCGGCAACTTGAGGAGAGTCGCCGCACAGGGGTACTGGGGAAGCGCGTGAAGACACGGTTTTTGTTTCACATGGACGCGGTGCCCCTCAACGGTGGTAGGGACTCCGAATCAAGTACACAAAAAATCGATGTATTGTTCTCCATTTATGCAACCGCCCGTTCTCTACTAACTTCCATCCTTTTTTCCTGAAGCCCAGAGAGGCGTTTATTTTATTTTATGTCTTTTTTTTTTGATTGTGATTTTTCTCATGCCCCAGCCATGAAACTGGACCCTCTGCGACCCCGTTCTTGACAAGGGCGCAGCTTGCCCTATTTTATTGCTTCCTCTTCTTTTTTGACCCACTCATTACGTTTCTTCCCTCTTTTTTTTTCCGCCTGTCTGTGTCTCTCTCACCCCCTTCTTTTTTTTAAAAAAAAAATTTGTTTGTTTTTGTCTTTTGCGTACCGCAACTGTGCTTTGCTTCGCAGGGATGAGCTCGCTGGGCCAGGGACGGTCGCTGCTGTCCACCCCTTTTCTCCTCGACACGAGGGAGTTTGTCACAGACAAGTGCACCCTTCGACAGCTGACGCACTTTGCCCATGCGCATCGCCTCGGGAGTCCCTTGTGGCTTAGCTGGGACTTGGCGGCAGGACTTGGGCTCACGCTGAGGTACATGCAGAGCCCGTTAAGCATTTGGTCCCCACTGATGGGCGAAAGCTTTCTCCCTCTAACGAAGTCTTCACGTTTTGCAGACGCCATCACTAGACAATATCCGGTAAAACAGACATTAAATTTTTCAAATCGCCCCTCCACAGCTGCTTTGGCGAAGCAACAGATTCTGGTTCTGTCAGCTGCAGCAAGCCCTGATGGGAATCCGCGGTGGTACGGCGCTCCTGAGTCGATAAGACATCTCTTTGTTTTGCCGGCGAAATCTTCGCCTTCAAACTGCCACACATTACGACAAGGGAACGAGTTTCCTTTACTTGGGCTCTGGATTTCCGCGGTGCTCCTCTCGCGCATGACGGTTGCTCCCGAATCGACACTGTTGGTTCACACCCCACCTAGTTGTATGTGCGTGGTGAACGCTGACCAATTATACCCAAGCAGTTTTTTGGCCGAAAAAGAGCTCGAGTGTATACTGCGGCGGTCTAGTGGCACGTAATTTATTATTACTTTTATTATTAATGCATTTTTTCCCTATTTTATTTTATTTTATTTTATATATATGTTTTGGGGACGGCTGCATTTGTGCGTGGGCGGCTTGGGCTGTGGTGGGTAGTCTGCGGTTGTAGTTGTGAGTTTTTGACCTGAAGTTTGTCCTCTTGAGAAGCCCCACTGACTGCAGAAGTTTTTTATATTTCCATTATTGCTATTATTAGTTGAACCTAAACTCTCTTTTTTTTTTGCTTCAGTTTTTTCGTTTCTTTTTTTCTTCGTGCGTGTGTGGGCCTGGGCCTGCATCGATGGCTTGGGCCGCCCTCGGGAGACCTGCGGCGGCGTGTGCCACAGTGGCCGCTGCAACCACCCTCTCCTGGCTGCGCCGCCGCGCCCCGGCGGCCGTGACGCAGGAGTCCCCGGCGCTTGTGCTGGACAGCCCCGCAGTGGGCCCGCCTTGGGAACACATGTCTTTTTTGGACGCACACGTGGGGGAGTGGAAGGTGGAATCTAGCAACTTTCCGAAGCCGGGCACGGTGGCGCGTCCGACGGACGGACCCAAGGTGCAGGTGCTGCGACTGGGCTCCTCCTATTTACCGGACGCAACGGGCGGCTGCCCAACACCTTTTATGCGTGTTGTTGGCTTCTTTCCTGACGCCCTTCCGGAGGAAGTCTTCAAGTTCATGACGGATCTCCAACTGCGGCGAAAGTGGGATCGCAATTATCACATGTTTTGCAAGTGGGATCCACCCGCACGGTCGAGCGCGCCGGAATCTTTGACGGCGGTGAAGCGGCCAATCGAAATGGTTGCGAAGAAGACGCCAATTTGCAGTGACGACACTTGCCTCTTGGTACCTGATATTGCGGAAGTTGTTCTTGAACATGGGTGGTTTGCGCATCGTGTTGGCCACGCGCTTCTTGAACGATTTGGCATCGCCGACCGCCTTTTTGCCTATGAGCGCCGCTCTGTCTGCTACACAAGGCCGGACTGTGCTGCGAGCCCACTGAAGCTGTACGACGTACTCTATAGTGGCAGTGGTGAGGCTGTCGAGAAGGCGGCTGGGCAGTCTGAGCCGTTTGCTTCGTGGCTACATTCGTGCGAAAGCGAGCAGGAGGCTACTCGCGTCAGTGTAAACTATCAACATATTTTGATTCTTCCTATCGCGGATGCGGCAGTGCAGCTGTGGGCCGATCCGTTGCGCTTCTCTTTCGGTGGGAGCATGGTGGATAGGAAGACGACACGGGCCATATACGACACATTCATGAACAGTGTGCGCCTTCACGAGGAGACAAAGCGGTTGGATGGGACGCTTATGATCATGACGTCCGCCAACGACGTGCAGATGCCTAGCGGGGTTCCAATGTGGGCTCAACGCATGCTTGCCGCATTTTTCTCCAATTATGCGCAACGTGAAATGTTAAAAGCGATACGGGAGTATAGGAGTACAAATTAAAGCCTGATTGGGCCGTATAACGCCGGCGTGTTTCTTGCGTGTCCGCTGCAAATGAGTACTTTAAATAACTGATTCATTGATTTGTGAAGTATTTCTAGCGTCGTTCTCTCGTTTCTAGTTCTTCTTTCGCCCCATCATCTTACTCTTCCCCAGGATCTGGTTTGTGACGCCGGACGCAAAGTGCCTGGTGTTTTTTTTTTCCGATCTTGGTTTATTGCTCCCTCTCTTTCTCTCTCTCCCACCCCCGCCCCCTTCTCTCTATTTGGCTCTTGGGTCTGCTGTAGTCTTTCTGCGCAGGAACTCGGCACATGAAGGGAAAGGAGCTCCGGCGGTTGGCGCTCCACGTTTTATTTGGCCAGGCTGTGGCCTTCTTGAACTCCGTCACTGGGGTGACCACGACGAAGCTGGTGTCTCATAATGCCAGCTATCCCCTGCTGCAGTCGTTGACGGCGTACGCCTTTATTTTTGTCGTTTATGCGCCACTACTTCTTCTGCTGCAGTTGCGTCACCGGCAGCGGAAGTTTTCAAACTTCACGTTTTTTTACAGGCCGTGGAGGTATGCTCTGCTTGCCATCATCGATTTGGAGGCGAACTTCGTCATTGTTAAGGCCTACCAGTATACGGACATGATTTCGGTGCAACTCTTGAGCTGCTTCAACATCCCGTGCGTGCTCGTATTGAGCTTTTTCGTCTTGAAAATGCGCTTCGCGCTCTCACACATTCTTGGCTGTGTCGTTGCCACAGGCGGGTTGGCACTCCTCATTGTCTTGGACGCCGATGGGGTGTCCCGAGACACAGTGGGGCCTAATGTTGCGAAGGGCGACTTGCTTTGCCTGCTTGCCGCCGCCCTCTACGCGACAAGTAACGTTCTCACGGAGTGGTTCATTAAGCCCCGGCCATCACACGCACGGATTGAGCATGCAGAGGACGCTGGCGTCAATCAAGTGGCAGAGGTGTTCCGCGCCCCCGCTTCCCCCGGAGTGTCGTCCCCTTGCGAGTTGCGGCAGAAAGAGGAGCGCAGCGGATCCCCGACGGCGCCAAATACCATGCGTCTTGTGGAGTCAAGGCGAGAAGAGGACCAGGGGCAGCTTGCCGAGGGGGAGGAGGAATCTCTGCCGGCAGTTCCGATGTACATACCTCTTGTGGAGAATCTTGGCTGTATGTCCAGTTGTGCTCTTGTCTTTGCCACAATTCAGTTTTTTGCTCTGGAGTGGAGCTCGTTCGCGCCAGCCCGAAAAGTGTGGACAAATGAGGACTGGTTGTATCAAATGATGTTTGGTCTCTCCATGCTCTTCGTGTACACTGGGCTACCGCTTTTATTTTTGCTTGCAAGTGCGGCGTTTGCCAATGTGTCCTTGTTGTCGGTGAGTGTGTACAGTATCATATGGAACGTGACCATCTTCAATATTTACCCCACACCAGTCTTCTTTGCATCGTACGTGATTATTGTTCTGGGCGTTGTACTGTACGATTTGTCCAATGTTCGCTGGAGCTGGTGCCCTCGTATAAACTACCCCTGCGGCGACCCTCGCGAAGGTTGTGGTGTTCCGGTGCAGACCTCGGACGCGGCTCCCGGCCACAGAGAACTGGAAGCGGTATGCGAGGTGGATGTAGCGCCCGATGCCGGGATCACTAATAATAGGAATCATTGGGCCGATAGGCCCTAAGAGGTAGATGGGAAGAGCTAAAGGGTGGGTGCGCGGGGGGTGGTCCAATGGATTGGCTGCGCTGAGAGGGACCTCGTATTCGTTCTTCCGTTGTTTTGCAGTTAATCCTTCTAGCGGTCGGGGCGCGGGATGCGTGACCAGGCGGTGCGAAGGAAAATACTGGCGCACCTCCTCTTGGACTCCCTCATGAAGTTCTTGCTGTGTTGACTGATTGCTTGCTGCGTGGGTGAGTGTGAGTGCCGGTGGGTTAGTCTTCTCTCAGGCGGGGGATCTTGGCCGCACGCTGGACCAAACTGCGGTGTCTTTATTTACTATTGTTTTTGTTTGTTTCTGCTTGGCCCGTTCTGGGGGTAGAGAGACAGGGCCCGACCACGGCACAAGGTGCTTCGCTTTATTTTTGTTCTGCCCTGCGGCCGTCCTCTTTTAGTGTTTTCGTGGGTAACCTCGCGGTGAGTCCGCGTGCAGCGTGCAAACACACGCAATAAAAAAAAAAGAGAGAAAGACGGGGTGGGTGGGGTGGGTGGGGGGGGGGAAAGCACTTCTGTTCCACGCTCCGCATGCTGGCACCCAAGCGGCAGGAGGAAAATATGAGCGCCACAATGCCTTCACCCCACCCGTTCTCTTTGAAGAAGTTTTCAACTGGGATTCCGCGACACGGTAGTAGAAAGGCAACGAAAACCAAAGGGAGATACAACAGCGAGGCGAATGTCCGATTTAAGTGGCACACAGCCGGGCACAACGCCTTCTCCGGGCGAAATTGCCGGGGAAAGACCAGCGGGGGACGTTTCTATGGAATTTGGGGGACTTTTACCGGGACTACTGCTGCCTGAAGTGCGGCAAAGAGACTCTGTGAACTTGGAGGAAGACAATGATTACAGTTCTGACAGTTCTGCCGGTGGCCCCTCGCAACAGCGACCGCAGCAGCAGTCACCGCAGCAGCAGTCACCGCAGCAGCAGTCACCGCAGCAGCAGTCACCGCAAGCGCAACACGAGGTACGCCCAGTGAGTCGCGTAGGCGACCGCCAAG
>NW_021704307.1:25600-27367 GCF_003719485.1 Trypanosoma conorhini | reverse complement strand
CTTCCGGGTGCCGGGCGCCGACGGGGGAGGGCTCCCCGCCGCAAAGCGGTGCGCGAAAGAGAAAAAAGGGCGGCGGCGTGTTGGTTTGCCGCCAGCAGCCACAGCCGGCGCAGTTACGGCGAGGAACACCGCACGTGCGGACTCGGCCGCAAGGGAAATGCACACAGACGCCGCAAGCGCCGTCCGCTCGGCCGCGGAAATGCGGGCGACGGCGCCTCGTCTGCCGAGTGCCCGCGAACGTGTTCCTTCGCCCCCACAGCCACGCCGCGTGTGCCGCACGCAGCCCGGCCCAGTGGCGCCACTCCGGTGCCCATCTCCTCCCTGTTCCTTTTTTTCCTTCCCACTGCGTCCATTTCCCCCACGGGCAGGGGCGGGGTTTTGTGCGGCGGGGACGTCGCCTCCCCGCCGCAACTGCCGCGGTGGGGCAAAAGCAAAGGAAACACGCGCCAGCACGGAGGGCCCCCGCCCTCGGGCCTGTCCCAAACAGAAAGAAGAAAAGGGAGAGCGAAAGGGGGCGCAACGCGGCAATTGTGCCTCGGCGCGCCCATGCACCGGGGCGACGCGGTCCGCCCGCACTGCCAGGGGGAAAACTCCGCAGAGAGGCGCCGCAGGTAGCAAACAAGTAAGAGAGAAGAGGCACATCGTCACTTCACCGCCCCGCGGGGCAGCGGCGAGGGAGGGTGGAAGGGGGGAAAGCAGTAAAGTATGTATATATGTATATATATATATATATATGGCTATACAATTGTGGTATGCATTCCACTCGCCCATGGTGTGCGGTGCTAGGGGAATCGTCCACCATCCGACGCCGCTCTTTCGCCGCCCCATGGTGGGGGTGGCTCATTCACCAGGAGTGACTGCAGCAAGGCGTTCTGCCTATCGCGCGACAGGGAGGAGCGGGTAGACCCCGACTGGGGGCCGGGCTCGGCGCGAATCACCACCGTTGCGGGGGGCAGCGAGACGGTGGTGGTGGTGGTGGTTGTCGTCCAACTTGTGACCTTCCTCGGCTGAAACCTGTCCCGATCCCCGCTGCTTTTCCGGCGCCGTGGCTCGTGCGTTGGCTCCTCGCGCAGCACCGCAAGCGGCTGCGGGGTGGGGGGGAGCGAGCCCCCACCCCGCACGCTGGAGGGGGTGTAGACGGAGGGCTCGTCCAACTCCACCACGTCCACGCACGGCTGGCGCCGCAGGGCACCGACGCCGAGGTTGCCGCAGCAGCTCGCACGCTGCACCGCGGGGGGCGGCGGCTGCGCTGTGCTTGCGTGCATTGTTTCCTTGCGACACTTACCTGCCCCCCGCGGCACGGCGGGCGTGAAGGCAGGCAGCCGGAGAGGGAGAGAGCGAAAGAGAAAAATGGAACGCATAAAATACGGCCGCCCGCAGCGTTGCAACGGGGCCACGTCTCACGACATTGTCCTTCGGTGGCGAAGAAAAATAAAATAAACACTCACACAAAAAAAAAACAATCCATTCTGACCATTCCGCCACGCACGCCACCCACCCACCCACCCAACACGCGAAGAAACAAGAAAAAAAAACGTGGAGGCCCCCCCCCGCCCCCCCGCCCGCAGGCTGCGAGGCGGCGGCGGCACGGCTCAGGCATGGCGAGGCGGGGAGTGGAGTTGGGGGGGGGGAAGTTTTGCGGGCAAGACGGGATGAACGCGAAGAAACAGCGACACATACAGAGAGAGATCAAGAGAGTGAGAGAAAGTGACACCGAAATAAGACGAGTTTTGAAGAAATTCCGCGCCGACAGGTACAAAAAAAAAA
>NW_021704307.1:0-25012 GCF_003719485.1 Trypanosoma conorhini | reverse complement strand
GAAAAAAGAAAAGAAAAAAAGAAGCACCGCAACCTGCATGCAACAGAAAAAAAGAGTAAGAGGATAAAAAACCCTCCCAGCCGCCAGCACCGCAAGGGGCATAGCCGCCGCCTTCTCCTCCTCCGGACTTAGTCGCTGGTGGTGGGTGCAAGCAGGTAGTCAAACACCTCCTTCGGGCCAAACATAACGCTACGCAGGAAGCCCTTGGGGGCAAACTTGGCGTCTTCGTCCCCGTAGTAGCTATCCCGCGCGCCCCAGCGCTTTCGTCGTTGCCCCCGACTGTTGACGCCGTTATCGTCGCTTGGCAGGGCGCGCCTGACGTACGACCACGCCACGTACAAACCCACCCCCAACACCACACCACGCACCACGAGGCGCCCAAGTGTCTGGTATTGCCGCTGCAGTTGGTGGTCAATGCGCTTCTTTATTGCGGCCGGGCTCCAGTCCCACATACTCGGTGGCTCGTACGCGCCGGAATTAAAATTTGCGGCACGTCTCTTTTCCTCCTCCTCCCGCTCCGCTTCTTGGCGGCGGCGAAGTTCCTCTCCCTCTACGCCCACGTCTCGCATTCCATTGCCAAGGATGACCCCTAGCGAGCGGAACTGATCCTTGCTCAGTGCCGAGTAGTTTATGTCCACGGTGACGCCCATGCCGACCTGTTCGAGAAGCTGTCGCTGCAGCATCTCCACACCAAAGAGAAACTGCGCCTCCGTGATGGGGATCAGCTCCCCCGGCTCCTTCCCAACGTGAACCGCAAAGCACTGCTCCACGTACTTATTGGCCCAAAAGTGATCCTTCTTTGCAATGTCGGCGTAGTATCGCACGGCCCACGCACTGTAGTCGCGGTAGCGAACAAGGTAGTACTCCTCCTCGTGAAGGGCGCGCAGCCCTTGCCGCAGCTGATCCTTGAAGGCCTTCCCAGAGATAGTAGCCGACGCGGTGGGCGGGGCATGCGGCTGTCTCCTCACATCACTATCCGTGCGACCAAATTTCCCACCTCCGCCGGCGTCAGCGTCGGAGTGCAGAACGATTTCGTCGCCGTCCATAAGCCTGCGCTCCAGCTGCAGCATCGCCATGGATGTCTTGGAGAGACGGAACGCGTCGTGGGAGAGGTCAATGTTGTCGCCCTGGCAGGTGGAGAAGTTGAACTGCAGCTCCGGCAGGGGCCTGCTGTGGAGCAAGACATGCGTGCGGTTTGCCGCCGTGCGGCGGTGCATGGCCTCCAGCAGGCCCACCTCGTTTCGCTTCGGGTCGGGGACCCAAAACGTCGCCGCCACGTCCCTTCCGGTGATAAGCGAAGAGAGCAGCGAGGCCTGGCCGCCGCCGCCGCCGGCACGGTGGGCGTCATACCCGCCCTCCTCCGCCTGCCCCGCGGCAGCTTCTTTCCCGTCGTGCGAGGACGCGGCGGTGAAGACGCGGGGATCGCGGGGGCGGACGATGATGGGGCGACCCGCGGCGGCGTAGGTGTAGGCGACCAGAGACCCGTGCGACTGCGGACGCACAATCGTGCCGTCGTCCGACCGCACAACAACCGACTGGGCCCACTGAGGGGAGAGCGCCATGGTCCCTCCGCAACAAACGTGTGTGTGTCTGTATATATATATATATATTAGGTTTATTTATTTCTACACAGGTAAATATATATATATATATATGTGTGTGTGTACCTGCTTGGAGCGAAGAAGAAGACGCCGGTGGGCGCCTTTTGCAGCAAAATATAAGCTAAACCCAAATACGCACGTGTGCACGCAACGGACTCGCTGTTCCGCCTCGGTTGGGATTGGCGCCCGCACACCATTACAGCCAGAGAGAGAGAGAAAGAAAGAGAGAGAGAAAAGCAGCAAAGGAGAGGCAGTGCACCGGGCGAAGAGAGAAGGCCACGCACAGACGCTAAGTTGCTGCAGTTCTTGTGTGGAGCGCCACCTCCGCGCGGCGCCGCACAGTAGCGTGATAACGCATATACCAAACAACGAAAAAAAAGAAAAGCACGCACAGACGTCATTACACCGCCACCCAAAGACGTGTAACCGCGGAAATACCTCCGTTGCATTACACGGATACATATATATATATATATGCATAAAGATGTATATGGGCTGACGAGCAGAAGCGTCAAAAGAAAAAAAAATTATATATTTCCTACACGATCACGCGGAATGAGGCGTATTTCCTGCCCGTACTTCATAAAGACATTCCCCGCCGTCTGTGCGGGGTTGATGCCGGTGCCGTCCTTCGTCGTGGCTGCCATGGAGTCTACCGAGGCGATGCCAAACTCCTCTGCGGCGAAGCGCAGCACGGCGGTGAGGGGCGCCTCCTCCGCAATGCTGATGACGCGGAACGGCTGGCTTCGCTCAGAGGTGAGAATAACGCGAAAGGTCACCGTCCCCCCGCTTGCGGCTGGGGCGGCCTGATCCTCCTGCGTCATCTCTGCCGCCTCGATGCGTTCCTGCGTCACTTACTTTATTCCTTGCTGTTGCTTGCTTGCTTGCCTTTGCTGGCGGTGGGGGGTCCAACGCGGCGGTGAGGCCACGCCCACGCACGTGAGCAGAGAAAAGGCCGCAGAGTGGCCAAAAGCGCGCGGGAAACGTGAAGGCGAGAGGCGACGCCCACAGGCGGCGGCGGTGGGAGGAGGAGTTTGTTGCGACGCAGCAAACAACATGGACAAAAACAAAAGGAGGAGGGGGAAAAAACAACAAAACAAAAAAACACGCGTGCGTGCGCCAGGGCGGCTCTCAAAGCGGCGCAGCTGCGTGATTAATTGAAAAAAAAAAGCTGTTTTTTGGAACATCAGAAAATAAAAAAAAAGTGGAAGGAGAAGTTAAAACACAAAAAAAACAACACGAAAAAAAAACGCACGGCAAAGAAACAATGAAAACACAACAAAAGTCAACTTCTTTGCGCCGGGTCTGCATTACTCCATTACCAGCCCGCGGGCAGAGCATGGTGGCCGGTGAACAATCCCCAAGGCACCTGCTTGCTCCTTCGCCGCGGCCCCCTCAAATTCCCTGCGAACGCAGGGTGTAAAATAACCCACGTGTGCGGAGACACGCAGGGGACACAAAGCGACGGGAGCAGATGAGCTGGGGGGGAGGGAGGGGGAGGGGCAGAGGCAACGCAAGCAGAAGAGCATAGCCGACGCTAGCGCCAGCAACTGCCGCCAAAAACAACAACTGATGCAACTCTATTATGTTTGACTCCTCTGGAGAACGTTTTTTTTGTTTTACTTTTGTTGCCTTCTTTTTTTTTCTACTTTTTTCTTTTTCCTTTTTATTATTGCTGACGTCTCTCTTTCGCACTCATAACCAGAAAAAAAAGACGCACTACTCCCGCAGTAGAGAAGCCAAGTCCAACCTCCCATCCGCCGCCGGCTTGGCTCAACCGCAACGCGGCGGGTGAGTGGTACGGATGGTAGATTTTGAGTGTGGGATGCGGGGGCGACGAGGCGCCCAGCCACTTGTGTGCGTGTGCCTACGCATACCAACGGGCAGAGACCAGGCAACTTGGCATTTTCTGGTACTACTACCTAAAAGACCACTTTACGGGCGCGTCGAGGACTTCATAAAGCGCGTACGGCAGAGGAAAGGTGATCAGCAGGTCCGTTTCCGAGGCGCCATTTACCCAGTGGACCGCCTTCCGCGCTGCGTCCGCGCGTGAGAGAACCAAAACGGAGCCCTGTGAGCCAATCGGGCCTGCAAGCTCAAAGTCCTCGAGGGCCAGGGACTGTCCCGGCACCTCGATGGCGCGCGTGAGCGCCGCGACGCTGTCGAGGGGGTGGCTTGTGCGGGCATCAATAGCCAGCGCGGCCACCTTCACCTGACTGCCGCCAATGTAGTCCTCCGGCAGCAGCACGGGTGGTTTGGCGGAGTTTGGTACGGCGCTGAGGGCCTCTTTCACCGCCGCACTGATGTCTTGCCCGGTGGACACGTTGACCTCCTTCACTTTCCCGCCAAACGTGCACAGCACCACTGGCATTGCGCTCCTCACTCGGTGCTTCAGCCGCTGTCGCACCCCCTCGAGGCCTTCCTTGTCCTCTGCCGCTGCGCCAGTTTCCCGCACCAGTATCACCTGTCCGTCAAACTGCGGCATGGCAAGCTTTAGGCTGCGGACGAGGGGACAGAGCGCCTCCCTGTATGAGGCAAAGATGAGCAGGGGAAGCTTCATCAGACCCTGAAACGCGGTAATATACGGGGCGTGATTGTCTTTCTCGGCTGCGGTGCGTTCAACAAACACCGGCTGCGGAAAAAGCCTCGAGAGGAAGGCCTGCAACTGCAAGGTGCTGTTCAGCTCTCTGAAGCCGTCGTTGATGTTGAAGAAAAGCGGGTTACGTTCCTTCACTGAACGCATGAACCGTTCATTTCCACCGGCTTCGTCCACAAACTTTCCATACATGGCTTCTGAAACCCGTCCGCGCAGCAGCGTGGCGGGGGCGCAGGCATCCTTGTTGTCTAGGCGAACATGCAGCGGCGGCGGGGCGGGGTCCCCGCGGTCACTCATGCGGCTCAAGCGCAGTTTGGTGAGGTACGGCAGGAAGCGCGGTGAGGACTGCCACGGGCGTGCCATGATGAAGGCGTTGTAGACAAAGGGGGTGAAGAGGTCGCGCGCCGAACGTCCGCGATGGCTCATGGTGTTGGTGGCCACCTCCAGCTCATACCTGGTGTTGATAAACTCAAACATGCGGGTGCAGTACACAAACGGCGCGTGTGTGGCGTAAAAGCGTGGCCGCTGCGGTGTGGCCTTCGGGGGGAGCGAGTACGGGCGATGGCTGTGGGCGGTGTGGATGAGCCGGTCCCCGGAGGCGACCGGGACGCTCTGCGTGGGGTCTTCCCCCGCCGCCTGCCAGCGTTCGAAGAGGTTGAGCGGGAGGCGGTCCTCCTTGTGGATGTCGAGCTCCATCGTGTTGAAGAGGTTTGTGTGATCCACCCCAGCGCCCCAGGAGCCCCCGCCGGAGGCCCGGACCGCCCTCTGCAGCATGCCGTTCTCCGTGCGAACGTAGGTGCCGCCGTTCTCGTTGAGGAGATGGGTCACCTCCACGTCGCGGTTAACGAAGTAGTCGTCGTTGAAGAAGACGTGGATGGGGGTGGTGTTGCGCACGCGGAAGAGCTGCATCTCAATGGTGTGCGAGTCCAGGGTGAGGCGCATGCCGTAGGGCATCAGCACGTCCTGGTGCACGGTGGTGAGGCGGGGGTGCCGTCCCCGCATGTGGGGCCCCCGGTTGGCCGCGAGGGCGCTCAACATGAAGTTCTTCGCCTGATCCACCCAGTACGGGTGGTGGCCAGGGGAGACGATGAGCAGGCGGCCGCGGTGCCAGCGGATGTGCTGCTCCACGCTTCGGATGCTGTACCGCAGCTCGTCGCGTTCGCGGTCGCGCACCGATGCTTCCTTGGCGGGGCCGCCGCTCACTTCCTCCAACAGCGCCCGGACCGTTTTCGCGCGGGGTAAAGCGCCATGCTTGACACACTCCGGCCTCACGACTTTGCCCTGCGAGTAGAAGGCCTCCTCCGCACGCATAATATCACCGATGCATTCGTAGCAGAGCAGGCGGCGAAAGGCGTGGTCGCGCTCCGTGCCGTTCACGAAGGTGTAGATGAAGTCCATGTCATCGTACGCGGCCAACAGCTCCGCGGGGGTGTACTTCTGCACGGCGGTGGTCAGACCCCCAAGCGCCGCCGCGTCCCGTGGCTTAGCCTCGCCAATAAATATAGTCTGATCCCCCTGGCTGTGCGCCGCGCGGCCAGGCCTCCCCTGCCCCACCCTCCTCACGTACCCGCTGTACGCGAGGAAGCCGAGCAGCTGCATCAGCAGCAGCAAAAACAGAATGCACGCCTTCCGGTTCTTTGTAAAGTACAACCACATTCGCCGCTTCATTGGGCGCCAGTTGCGGCGGTGGAGATGCCGTTGGTCCCGCATTTAACCCGCTTGCTGCTGAGTTGGCTCCGCCTCCCCTTCCGCAAACGCCACGGGCAACAGCAACAGCAGATAATAATAATAATAAAGAATCCCGCTTTCCTTTCGCCCGTGCTCCTTCCCTTCCACGCTGCGAGGAAGAATTCTATGGCACCCAACGCTGGCAGAGACTCAGCTCACCCCGTGTAGCTTGCTGTTCTACGCGGTTTAGCCTTTTATTTTTTACCTTTCGCTTCGCTCGCTCCCTTCTTATTTCAGCGAGCTGGCCCCTCTACTTATACTATAAATATATATATATATATATATGTCTTCTGGTGTTTGCGCCTGTTGTTCTCGCCCCCACGTTAGTGCCTTTTCCCGCTTAATAAACTCACTCCTCCTAAGGCTGCCAGGCCCCCAGAATTCTTTTTTTTTTTTTGCTTTATTACAATAATATCAATGTTTTATGTATGTATGTTTCTCCGCGTGTTGCTGTTGTTTGTTTGTTTGTTTGTTTTTACGCGGGCCGCCAGTTGCGCGTTGGTTGTTGTGGCGGGGCCGTGCGTTTGTGTGTGTGTGTGGCTGCGGTGGACCCGGTCACGGTGCGCCTGCGCTGAAGACCTTCCGATCGAACTGCGTTCTAAAAACAAAACAAAAACAAAACTTTATTCCTTTTGCTGCTGTGGCTGCTGCCTTCGCCTGCCGCTTCCCTTTCGCTGCCGCTTTGCCGTCTGCGCGGCGCCCCCGCCACGAACGCGTGCCACAGGCGGAGAGGCAGGCGGAATAAAAGGCGGAAGAAGGGGAAAAGTGAGTGAGGCGCAAGTGGGTGCGGGGGATGCGCCGTCGCTGCGGCGGGGCGGGCAGGCAGCGGCCGCAGGAACGAAAACGAAACACAAAACAAAACTAAAAAAAACAACAACAACAACAACAAAACAACAAAACATAAAACACAAAAAAAATGGCAGCCGCGTTGGGCCCACGGCGGCTCCTCCGCCCGTGCCGGCGGCACAACAACAACAACAACAACACACACACACAAATGCACGCCCCCCATGCGCCGCGAGCCGAAAAACGAAAAGAAGAAACGTGGCGACGGCGGAGGCGGCGAGCAAAAATAAATAAAACAAAAAAAATAAAAATAAAAATACACCGGGCAGGAGGGAGAGGGGCGGCGGCTGTAGGGGTCAACGCGGACCCAAGCGGGACGAGGCGCCAGAGAAGCGGGCGGCGGGAAAGTGGGGTCTCTGCCGCTCCCTCCGCCTTGCCGCTCTGGCTGCAGCGGAGCAAAAAGAAAGGGAACGGATGCAAACCAAGACACACACACACGTTGCCACATTTATACGTGCACATGTATCCCCCACGACGCTGCGCCAACAGACGTGCGTCTACCGCGCGCAGGCCGCCGCCTCCGCTCGCACACGTCGGGGAAGCTGAACACACAGAGAGACACAGACAGAGGGAGGAAGCAGTGGAGGAACGCCTCAAGGCAATATGCGGTTGCGTTGAAGAGAACCATCAGTATTTGTGATGCTTCAAAGTACAC
Organism: Trypanosoma conorhini; assembly: GCF_003719485.1. Classification (NCBI taxonomy): domain Eukaryota; phylum Euglenozoa; class Kinetoplastea; order Trypanosomatida; family Trypanosomatidae; genus Trypanosoma; species Trypanosoma conorhini. The sequence continues at coordinate 17,586 of NW_021704307.1, read as the reverse complement.
CCCGCCTCACCAAACCAAAATACACATCGTACGTGGGTATACATGTGCGTGTGTGTGCCTGCGCCGCTGGGTTGCTGGTGCACACGATAAAGAAAATACCCTCTCCTCTTCCCTCTCCTCACCCAAGGTACTTTGCTTCTCTTTATTCCTTCAACTCCCTTTTCACCTCCACGGTGAAGTTATTTCCTCTCCTTCTTCTCCTTCTTGTTGTTTACTTTTACTTTGTAAGCGTGTGTGTGTGTGTGTTGTTGTTGTTTCCCCCCCCCTCAGATTCGAAGGGGTTCATTGCTGCAGGGGTAGGCACATACAGAGGGAAGCACTGGAAACGAAACAAAACAAAAATAGGCTATACACATATAAAGTAGGGGGGAGAGAGAGAGAATTGCACATATATGCATACATACATATGTATCTGCACGGAGAGAGAGAAAAAAAAGGCAACTACGCCGTGTGTGGGGCGCGCAGCGGTGCACGGGTGCGTGGACGTCGTCGACCCACCGGCAGTACACCGGGACCTCATTCACACACACACAAACGCAGAGAGAGAGAGAGAGAGAGAGAGAGAGTCACATTGATTGGGTGATTGTTGCCGTTTCATTATTGTGGGTGTCTGTCGTCGCGGAGCGGCGGGGCGGGCGCCTACACGCCACAGAGATCCAGGAGTCGATGTTCCTCTAGCGTTTGCCTCAGCATTGCGGACATCACGTCTACCTTGCGCTGCACCGGCACCTGCGTGTTCTTCAGGAACGGGTGCAGCAACGCCTCGTGGGCGGTCAGGCGGTACGATGGCTCGTAGCACAGCAGCTTCCGCAGCAGGTCGACCCCCTCCTCGCCGGCAATCTCGCGGAAACGCGACTTCTCCACGTAGTCGTCAAAGCCGCGCCGAAGGCACAAGGCGGGCGGGAAACTGTAGCCCGTCCGAGGCGCCTCCGGGGCCCCGCTACTGTTGGCGCCGTTGGCGTCATTCGAGGGCCGCGCGGTGTCGTCTGGACGCCCCTGGCACCGCTGCCCCGCCTGGCCCCCGTTGGTCTGCTGCGGCTGCTGCGGCTGCTGTTTCTTCGCGCCCGGACACGCCGCCAGGGCCTGCTCCCGCGCCAGCTTGGCCGTTGCGTCAATCATCTGCCTGCACTTTGGGTAGCTCGGCAGCGAGGGCCACGTCTCCGGCGTGGGGGTGCCGAGGAGGCAAAATATCTTCAGCAGCTGCTCCGCCTCCGTGCGGCCGTTCAGCAGCGGCTTCCCCGTGATCATCTCGGCAAAGATGCAGCCGACGGACCACATGTCGACGGCGAAGCCGTAGAGGGCGGTCCCCATCATCACATCGGGGCTACGGTACCAGAGCGAGACCACGTCGTGGGAGTACTTCTTAACGGGGATGTTCTCCACCCGCGCCAGCCCGTAGTCGCCCAGCTTCACAACCAGCTGCGCGGCGTCGTCGCCGTCGGCGCCATTGACGCCGCCATCCGCTAAGAGCTGATTGCCGCCGCCACTCAGTTCCGCCGGCGCGGGTGGCGGCGTTGCCCCCGTCTCGGGCCCAGGCGCTACGGCAGCCTCCACCGCCGCACCGCGACCCGTGCCCCTTGCGGCGCGGGCGATGTTAAGAAATATGTTCTCCGGCTTCAGGTCGCGGTGCACCACGTGGCGGCGGTGCATGTAGCGCAGCCCCAGGAGCACCTGCTTCATGATCTGCCGCGCCTCCTGCAGCACGGCGGCCGTCGTCCTGCAGGGGTGCCGCTCCATGTACTTCTTGAGGTCGTACTCGCAGTACTCAAAGATGAGCGTCACCTTGGGCGGCTCGAAGAGCACGTCGCGCAACGCGACGATGTTGTCGTGCTTGAGCTCCTTCAGCAGACACACCTCGCGAATGGCGGTGGCGGGCACCCCCTCGTCCTCCCCGCTGATCATCATGCGCTTCAACGCCACTATGTGCCCCGTGGCGTTCTCCTTCGCCTTGAACACCACGCCGTAGGTGCCCTCGCCGAGCTTCTCCAGGCACCGAAGCCGGTTTACGGTTGACATCTGCCAAAAGCAGGGGACACTGCCAGACACACACGCACGCACACGCACAGCAAGAGGCAGAAAGAAAGAAAAAACAAACCAAAGCGAAAAACAAGGATGTAAAGCGGCCATAAACAATAACGAATAGCTCTGGCAGAAACAACAAGCGAAGCAAGTGAGAAATCTCTCCTATTTTGTTTTGTTTTCATTTGTTTTCCTTCTATCGCCTTCATTCGCTACTTCTCTTCGTATCTATATGGATTTACGGCGGATACGGCCCCGACGGTGGCAGCGCCACTACGCCCGTCTGCCACTTCCTTCCCCTCCGCCACCCCCTCACTTCTTCTACAGCGAGACATGTATGTATGCATGCATGTATGTATGTATGTAGGCGCTCGTTCCCTCCTCATTTTTGTCTTCAATTAAAAAAAACTACTTCTCTCTCTCTCTCTCTAGCCCTCCTCCATACGCACGCGGGGAGAGAGAGAAACAAAAGGGGGTGGGCGTGTGTAACGGGGGAGGGCGGGGACGCGGCCCGGGTCACGCCGAGGAGACCCCGGTCCTTGCCTCGTATGCACGCAGCCGTGCGGTCAGCTGCCCGATGGCGGCGTCCTTGCGCCCGAGAAAGGTGTGGGCGTTGTGAAGCTTGTTGTTCACTTCCGCCAGCTCCTCCTGCAGCCGTCGGACGTCGTCCTCCTGCGCCGCGAGTCGCGAGGAGAGAAGCTTCACGGTGCCCTGCAGCTCGTTGTTGAGCTGCTCGCGGTAGCGGGCGTCCTCCTGCAGCTGCTCCTTCGCCGCCTCCAGCTGCGCGAGCATGTCCTCGAGCTGCGTGCGCTGCCGCTCCGCCTCGCGCTGCAGCTGCGCCGCGTCCTTCTGGCACTGCACCTTCGCCGCCTGCGCCCGACTGAGGTCGGCGCGCAGCGTGTAGAGCACCTCGTCCATGCGCCGCATGTCCTCCTCGTGCACCTCCCGCGACTCCGCCAACTCATCCTGCCAGGACCCCGCCCGCATTGCCGCGTCGCGGTGCAGCTGGTTCACCTCCTCGCGCAGGCGGTGCAGCTCTTCGTCCTTCGCCGCCGCCACCTCGCGCGCCTTCGCCGCGTCGCCGCGCATCTGATCCGCCGCGAGGCGCAGCGCCGCCGCCTCCGCCTGCTGCCGCTGCAGCAGCAACTGCAGCTCCGCCTCGTGGGCCTTTGCGGCCCGCACCGCCTCCCGCGACTGCTGCACCGTTTCACTATTCGCCGCCTCCAGCGCCGCCTCGAGCTCGAGCACCCGCGCCGCCGCCGCCGCATGCTCGTCGCCCCTGCGCCGCAGCTCCTCTTCGAGCTCCTGCTGGCGGGTCTGCGCCCGGCGAAGGGCCGCCTTGTGCTCCTCCGCCTCATCGCTCGACCGCTGCGCCGCCGCCGTCGCCGCCTCCAGGGCGCGGCGCTCCTCCCCCAGCTGCCTCTCGCACGACTGCTGGCGCCCCTCGAGCTCCGCGAGGACGCGCTGCAAACGCTGGCACTCGGCTTCCACCTGCGTCTTTTGCGCCCGGATAAGCATGAGGGTCTTCGCGAGCTCGGCTTCCCGCTCTACCGTCTCCCGCTCTCGCTCCTCGGCGGCCTGCTGCACCTCCTCCAGTAACCGTTTGCTTTCCGCCCGCGTGCTCTGCAGCGCCTGCGCCTTGGCTGCGAGTTCTTCGCGGAGTCTGTGCTCCTCCAGTTCCCGCCGTGTAACCTCCTGCTGCAGCGCCTCCACCTCCCCCGCGCGCTCGCGAAGCTGCGACCGCAGCTGCTCCAAACTATTCTGCCGCTCCTGCCCTGCCGCCCGCTCCCGGGCACGGTACTCCACATGCAGCGACTCCAGCTCATTCGTCAAGCGACTCACGCTGCCTTGCAGACCATCTGCCCGAACCGTCACAAGATCCCGCTCCGACTCCGCTTCTTTTCGCAGCGCCGTCTCCTCGGCGAGCTGTCGTCGCAGGCTCTCCGCAATGCTCTGCAGCTGGTTGGCCTTCGCCCAGTGCTTCTCCTGCATCTCCGCCTGCTGCCGCGCCGCCTCCTCCGCCACGGTCTCCTTCTCCTGTCGCATGTCTTCTACTGCCTGGCGCATCGACTGGATGAGCGTCTCCTCGTTTCTTAAGAGCTTCTGCCGCTCCTTCTCGTGCTGGGCCTCCAGCTGTTCGCGTTGCTCCATCGTCGCCTGCAGCTCGTCGCGGAGCTCCGAGACCTCGCGCCTGTGCGTCTCCTTCAGGGTCTGCTGCTCCAGCGCGTAGGCCTCCTCTTGTCGCCGCAGCCGCTCCGTGAGGCTGCGCAGCTGCTCCTCCAGCTCCTGCCGCCGCTCCTGCAGCTTGCCGGCCTCCCCCTCCATGCGGCTCGAGAGTTCCTCGTTCTGCGCCACCACCTCCTCCAGCCGCTGCGCGTGGCGCTGATTCGCCTCGTGCAGCCTCTTTTCGGCCTCCGTGCGCTCCCTGGCGAGCCTCTCCCCAAGCTGCGTCGCCTTCTCCTCCAACGCCCGCTTCTGCTCCTCGAACTCCTGCTGCTCGGAGAGAAGGCGCTCCTGCTCCTCCCGCAGCGTCTGCAGCGTGCCCCGCAGGGAGGTGATTTCCTTTCCCTGGTCCGCGATGAGGGCCTCCGTCTGCTGCCGGTAGTCCGCCATGATCTGACTCTTCTCCTCCCGCTCACGGTCCAGCAACGCGAGCAGCTGCAGCTTCCGCTGCGAGGCGTCCTCCGTCAGCTTCTTCTTCTCCTCCATCACCCCCTCGGAGAGCCGCTTCAGCAGCGCGATCTGGTCCAGCAGCCGCTGCGTCTGCTCCGCATGCTCCTCCCGCAGCTCTCGCACCGACTCCTCGTGCCGCGCCTGGGCGCCCTGGTTTATGTCATGCTCCCGCGCCAGGGCCACGCGGAGGGCCTCCGCCTCCGCGCCGCGTCGCACGCTCTCCTCCCGCGCCTCCGCCAACTCTCGCTCGGCGGCCACCAGCATCTCCCGCAGCTCCGCGTGTCGCAGCGGGGTGGCGTCTGCCGCCGCGGTGTTTGCATGGTACCCGGCGAGCTCCAGCGTCGTCGGTCCCTCACGCGAGTACGCCTGGAGGTGCGACGCAGCGGAAGGGTCGTAGTGGAGGGAAACGCAGGACTTCGCGCTGCCGGAAAGCGGCTGCGCAGCCGGGCGACAATAACTGCAGGAGCCCTCCTGCTCCTCCCCTGTTTTCCCGTTGTCGGTTGGGAGTGCCGACGACGACGACGGCGGCGGTGTTAACGTGCGACCCCGCAGCACGGCGTCCCTGCCGCTGAGCAGGGCGTAGGAGCCATCGGCGCCGGAGGAGGCAGGAATGCCCGAGGTGTTGACGGCTATTGCGCTGGTGTCCGCAGACATGGCACCTCACAACCCGCCCTTCCTCCCACTCGCTGCTGCCGCTGCCGCTGCCGCTGCTGCTGGTGTGTGTGTGTGTGTGTGTGTGTTTGTTTGTTTGTTGCTGCCGCTGCCTCTACGTGCCGCTGCGCCGTGTCCCCCTTGCAACTGGGTGGCGCGGGCAACTCTGCAGAAGCGGCGACTTTCCTCACTCGCTGCGCTGCAGTGCGCGGGTGGAAGGGCGAGGGGCGCAAGAGAGCGAAAGAGAAAAGGGAAAGAGAAGTTGCACAAAACGGAAACAAAAGCTGAAGTCCAGCGATGTGAAGCGAGGCGCAGGCTGAAACCAGGGAGAAAAGCAAGCAAACAAAAAAGAAGAAGACTGAGAAAGAAGCATTCCAGCAAAAACAAAAACAAAAAAAAGACAAAAAGAAGAGGAAATTGGGTCCACAGGTACACGTCTTTTTTTTACATGCACGCACACGCACAGGCAGCCTCCCAGGCTCACTTTCGTAGCAGCTTCTTCAGCAGCATGCGGCACGTCTGCCGCTGCGTTACGTCGGGCGAGTGATGCGCGAGGCCCCACAGAGTCCAGGTGTTCTTTGCGTTCACGGCCAGTGAGCGCTGCAGCAGCTCCACCCCCGCCCCGCACTGCCGCGCCGCTTCGGCGTCGCCGTGGTGGCGTCGAGGCCGATGCCCCGCGTAAAGAAGCCCCAGCGCGGTGAGGGCCCAATCGTTCCGCGGGTGCCGCCCCACCGCGTACTCCCACCACGCCTTCACATCCTGCATGTTGCTTGCGAGTGTCTCGCTTGCCTCGATGTCTGCCTCCGGGCTGCATCTATGGATCTCCCCCATCCAGTACGCCGCACGTGACTCCCACAGCCGATCGTCGAAGGCCGCAATGCCGTCCTCCCGATTCCCCTTTCGCTCCCAGCCCGTCTCTGGCGTGGCCGCCGTTGCCCCCAGCACAGTTTCGAAGTGTCGGCGGGCGGCTGGGAAGGCCACCCTGCACGCCGCCTCCACGTCTAACATCTTCACGCGCCCCATCCCACACAGCGCCCCCTTGTCGTGGGGGTCGAAGGCCAGCACGGCCTCAAAGAGGGCGGAGGCTCGCTTCAGGTGGTGTGCAACGTCCTCGCCGCCTTCGTGCGCGTCCGCCGTGTCGGCGGCAGTGACGGTGGCGCCGCACTGCCGCGCAGGCGCCTCTCCCTGCCGCAGCCACCAGGACTCCCGCAGCCCAGACGGGCCCCCCAGCAGGGCGAGGAGGTCCACCCCGCCGCCCTCGCGCCCGTCGCAGCGGTGGTGGTGCAGGTGCGCCCAGCCGAGGCCGACGGCGGAGACGCGGTAGAGCGCGTTGTCCACGCTCCGCGTGGACTCCAAGGCGCGCAGGTACGCCTCCGCGGCAGGGACCAGCTGGCCTCGCCAGAGGTGGTGCCGCCCAGTTAGGTACAACGCCAGCGCATTGCCGTTGTGGAGCTGCAGTGCCTCCGTCAAGAGTCGAAGCTGCCCGGTATTCATCTCGCCGGAGTTCTTGACAGGGTCGCTGGTGACGCACCACCAGGTGAGCCACTGACTCTTCACGCGGGGGTGGGCGTTCTCCCAGACCCACGGCGACCGGTCCTGCAAGGCGCCCTTTTCCTGCGTCTCCTTGACCGCTCCGCCGTCCGCAGTGCCCACGGCGCCGTGCAACCTCACACGCCTCTCGATGATCCACCAGAAGACCAACACGCTGGCGGCAAAGCGATTTGCCGCCTCTTCGCTGCTCTCCCCCTGCCGGACGTCGTCCCAAATAAAGGTGAGACTGCGTCGCAGCGCGGCGCCCTTTAGGAGGGTGGATGCGCGGACGGGTGAACGTTTTTTGTTCTCCGTCGCCCCCGCGGCATGGCGCGGTTTCCCCTCCGCCCGCGACGCCGCCGCCGGAATGCGCTTTATGGAGGCAAACGGGCGGCCCGTGATGCTGTCGATGCGAAGGCTGCGCTCCAGCAGGCCGCAGCGGCGAGAGCCCTCCATCAGGGCCTGATGCAGCGCCCCCGCACACTTGTCTGCGCTCGGTGGCGCGGAAGCTGTCACCGCCCCGGGGAGCTGGGCAAGCAGGAAAAGGCTCCAGCACAGACTGGCTTGCGCCAGCAACGCAAACACCTGCAAAAGGTTTTTTTTTCTCTCTACACTCATCGTCTTTGCCTTGCCGCCGCCGCCCCCCCACCACCACGTAAAGTTGGCCTCCTGGGCGCTGGGGCGCGCGCGGGGGGGAGTAGCCGTCGCCGCTGGCTGCAGCACGTCGCTTGCGTCCTGCTGCAGCAGCCGCAAGTCGCGGAGGAGGCGCTCGAATGCCGCTGTGGCGCAGCGGTACCTGCGGGTGACGCCAAGGCACATCCAGCCGGTGAGCAGGGCGCCCACCATAGAGACGGAGGGCGGAAGCCGGGCGTGTGTCTCCTGCGACCCCCACGAGATCGCCGCGTCCCGCTGCCACCCACAGGCCTCCGGCACACACTGCGTGGCCAACACAAGCAGACAGCCAGCGTCGTCCATCATGGCATCCGCGACGGTGAGCGTGACGGACTGTGAAAAGAAGATCACGACCGGGTAGCCGTCCGGGAGGAGATGCGTTTGGCAGAGCTGCAGGTGAAACCACTCCCACTCACGCCGCAGCGCCGCCGCAGCGCAATCAATGTCGTGCAGCGTGCGACTCTCCAGGGCAGAAAGGTGATGCATAACAGAGCGCTCGGCTTGACACATTAAGAAGTTCTCTAGCGTAGAAACGGCGCGTTCTGCCCAGTAGGCAAGGAGGCGCAGTGGTATCAGTAGGTAGGCCTCATTGGCCGTTTCTGTCGAGGAAAAAGACGCGGTGACGTAGTCGACGATGTCCTTCACCAACGCCAGGAGTTTGCTCAGCTGCATGGGCATCATGAAGCCAAAGAGGGTTGTGGAGTGCGTTCGCAGCCGCCGAACCCAGTGATCCAGCAGGTGAAGCAACATACGCACCTCAAGCCCCTCCTTACTCTCACGTTGGGGCAGGGCAGCATCGCCGAGAAGCGGCTCCCCCATCGCTACAACAGCTGCCTTGTCATTGCCTTCCACCTCCTGCCGTCTCGGGAGCTCTCCGGCGTCGGCGGCAGCAGCCGTCTTGCTGCCTTCCGTGCGAGAGAGCAGTCCGTCGCGTTGCATGCGCTTAAGAAAGCCAAACAAAATCGTGTAGGCCGGCTGCTCCTTTGAGACGGGCCGATTGATGCCGAGGTGGTCGGCGTCAAGGAGGTAAAACGGAAACCGCGGGTCATCCGCGGCGGGGTTGGCAGACGCCGGCTCCACGATGCGCAGCACCCCATTCAGGCGCCGGGTTTCCCCAAAGGAGAGAACGTGGACGTACCCCGCGTCGCTGCAGCCCTCAATCGCCTGGAAGAACTGCTCATTGAGGCTCAGCAACTCCTCCTTGCTGTGGTCGCCGAGGGTGGTGAGTATCGCCGAGGGAGCCATGCCGCCGATGCTCTCGTAGTACCGCTTCAGTCCCGTCACGACGCTTGCAATCGGGGCCCCGAAGTGGGGTGTGGCGTAAAACACGATGCCTCTCAGCGAGCGCAGGAGCGACGGCTGCGATGACCCCGCGCCCTGCCTCTCCTCCCCCTCCGCCTCGTCCGTGTTGGCCGCCGCCTCCGCGAGGCGCAGCGACACCGCCTTGTCCACCTGGACGAGCATCTGCTTCAGCACCAGGCCCCCCAGCGAGTGGACAATGAAGACGACGGGGCGCCTCCCGACACCCACCGCGTCGGAGAGAAGCCGCCCCAGCAGGTCGGCGGCGCAGCTCTCCAGTCGCTGCTGCTCGCCCTCGCCGGACGACGACTGGGGTGGCTGTGCGTGGCGGCGGCGCGTCGTCAGCTGCTGCTGCGGCTGCGGCTGCGGCGGCCTGGGTGCCTTGCAGCGCCTCCGCCACCCAGCGCCGAATGGAGCTGGCGACCCACTCGCCCTCGCGCTGCACCACTTCCTCCACCTCGCTGGCCTTCGTTTTTTCTGTGGACGACCAGCGCCACAGGGCGTGCGTGTAGCCGGCGGAGAGAATGCGGCAGCGCGGAAACTCCTGCGGGAGAAACGCCGCTGGCCACAGGAGGCCGTCCTCGTTCGTCCAGCACTTAAACTCGTCACTCCCCAGCCCGTGCAGCAGCACAATGTCGAACTCGGCGTCCCCGGCGGGGCTGCAGTAGAGGAGAAACACTCTCTCCGCAAGGGCGGGGTAGGCGGCAGCAGGCACCTGCGATGAGGACGCGCCGCCGCCGCCGCTGCCATTCCACCAAATCTGACTTGCTCTCATCCGGGCGCTAGCGGGGGGAGAAGGAGGGAGAGTGGGCCCCACCCACGTGCACGCCAGCTGGGGAGTGTGGGAGGCAACGGGGAGACCCGCATCACGGCAACAAATTCTCATTTAGCCCAGCAACGAAACAAACGAAATAAAAAAAAACAGTCCTGGGCAAGTGCGTAATCACCTGAAAATGCGAAAAAAAAACAACAACTATGAACGTCTGCAAGCCAAGCAAATAATGAGGTGCATACTAATAATACCGGGTGGAGTAACTTGAGTTGTGCGTCAAAGGAAGGGGACTTTTATCAGTGCCGCGGCGCGGAACGTGCGGACGCTACGCGGGCGGGGAGAAAACGACGCTCACAGACTCCAAGTAACGTACGACGCCGCCTGCCCGCTGCGCCCACTTCGCCTTCGCGTCCCTGTAGAAAGTCCCCGGGAAATCGCGCTCAAGGATCGTTGCCTGCGCCTCCACCGCCTTCACCAAGCGCTGCACGAGACGCTGCAGTTCCACCTTTGACTCGTACTGTGGCGAATGCGTGGAGCGGCAAAACCCCCCATTCCCGCGCCCCGACGAGGACGAACCCTCAGGCAACTCTACCCCACACGTCACGAGTCGTTTCCAGCTGCGCACGGTTGACCTCACCCACTGCGCAAAGCCGTCGCCTGTTCCAGCCCCGTTTGCGGCCGCAGCGGAGGATGGCAAAGGTGGCGCAGGCATTTGGTAGCGATGCGTGCGATTCTTCGCTTGAATATCTCTAGTGAGCGAGTCGCTCAGCTCGAGCACGCGTCCGCGGACGGACCAAAAACTCGCAAACCCTGCCTCCAAGGCACCACGCTCCTCTGGGGCGAGCACCCACTCCACGGAGGCGGCGGGGGCGCCACTACGACTGGCCGCACTAGTGGTAGTATTGCTGCCGCGAGCGCGACCACCCGCGGCATCGCGTGCGGGTGGGCGGGGAAGTTGCCTCAGAACCCCCATGACCTCGGCCACCTCCAGCACGCACTTGTTGTACTGCATCCGGTGATAGTGGAGGGAGGTGATGTCGTCCTCGACGACGCAGCCGCTCCAGTACAACTTCAGGGTGTCCCGGATGAAGCAAAAGTTGCAAATTGCAGGGCAAAAGGTGATGATGACCCCATTCGGCCGCTCCTTCGTTAACGCCGTCCCAATTTGCTGCAGGCGCTCTATTTCTTCGCTGATGTCGCGGACCGTCTCACGTAGGGCTCGGTAGTATTCCGGGACAAGCAGGCGACGCTGCAGGCGAGGATCGTAAGATGTGTACTCCGGCAAAAAAAATAGGCTCGCCTGGCACTGAAAAAGCTGGAAGCTGCTATTCACGTCATGCAGCTCGTACCGCGTCACGCGGACTCTGCGCGGTCGTCGCGTGGCGGTAGCCGATGCATGCTCTACCGCAGAGGAGGATGAGGCCGCAGCCGTGCCCTTTGCCCCTCCCTGCGACGACTCTTTTGCAGGCGCAGCATCGCAGCTTTGGGCTGCCGAGACGCCGCCAGCGGTGTCATCCGCCTTGCCACGCTGTTCGCCACTTGTGTGGCTCCCGCCCCAGTCCGTTGCGGTCTCCTTTTCCGCTGGGTCGCGCACGACGTACGTCCCAACCGCCGGGACCGCCCCTTCGCCGTCCAGAATTCCCAGAAGACTCGACACCCACGCGAGGAGGGCGTCAAGGGTCTGCAAAAACAGCATGAAGGCCACATACACGCGGCGCCCCTCCCTGCCGCACTCCTCCGCACCTCGGTTGGCTGCAGGAACTGTGTCACCGGCGTCCCCCGGCGCCTGCTCTGTCGCCGGCGTGGACTGCACGCCCACGCTCGTGCCAGTTAAAATCCTCCCACCCTGCCCATTCGCCTCCGTTCCCCGTTTCCCAACCGTCACGACGGTGAAGGCGTAGTTGTACTTCGCGTTTAGGCTCGTCAGGGTGGCTTTTCCTCGCCGCAGTCGCAGCTGCAGCGCCCGCAGCAAGGGCTCCTGTGTGCGAAACAACTCCTGTGTGTCGGAAAACAGGGCACACCTCGGCGGGGCGTCGTCTGAAAGGGACGTGAGAACGAGTGGGATGCCGCCGCGGCAGTAGTTGGTCGGCGGAAGCGGTGCGTCTGGCCTCGGCTGCGGCCCCCGCGTCTCCCGCGGCTCGAATGGGGCGGAGGTGAAGATGAACGCCTGGACGACGTCGACGTCGGCGATGAGGGAGGCGCAGGTGGCCCCAAGCAGCTCTGCGTCCTCAGCCGAGCAGCCAGCGAGGCGCGTCGCGAAGCCAACGAGCGTTGCCCGCTCCTCGAGCGTGGGGAAACGGACCGCCATGGGTGTCTTGCGGTTTTCGCCTTGCCACCGCTTGCAAACAAAGAAGCAAATAAAATATTATTACTAGTCGTATGTCGTTTTTTTTGTTTTTGTTTTTTTTGTTTGTCTTTTTGTTTGCTGGTTTCTTTTGGTTTCTTTTTCTGCTTCCTCGGCTTCTTCTTCGTCTTCTTCGATTTTTGAGGCTACCTTCCCTTCCTCCCCCCAAACCCGTGGAAGTTGCAGGGTGGCACGTGGACAATAAAAAGGGGAAAACGAAAAACAACAACAACAACAACAACAACAACAACAAAAAGGCAACGCGCAGCCGGCAGCGGCCGAGTCCCTTCGCAGCCCTACGAAGATGGCGAGCCCCCACAGTGGGAGGAGGGGGCGTTGGTTCGAGGCGCCCCACGCACCCCGCCGCCGCCGCCGAGAATTATCCGGCAGCACGCAGGTTGCATGCAGGAGGCCGTGCGGCCAGCGCCGTCCCGGGCCCTCACGATGGGCTTCGCAAGTGGCAGTCTGTGAGGAGGGGAGGGGGGTGGGCCACACACGCAGCGGCCAGAACTTTGCCCGCGTGGAGGGCATCGGCGGTGCTTGCAGTCGCGGTAGTTGCGGTGCGAGGGCCAAGGGGGGGGAGGGGGAAAAGGGTCCATGCACCCGCACCAGCTTTTACACCGCGGCATCTTTGGAGCAGGGAAAATTCACGTGGCGTACAAAGAAACCAGGGCCCGCTTAAGCACGACGCGATATCACTTATTGGGCCGCATATTCCTTCCACGGGCGTCTATTAGACAAACTCCAGGGACACACACACACACAGTGAGAGAAAAGGAGGGGAGAGAAAGACCGCCCATACGCAGCAAGAGAAGAATAACAACAACAACAAGAAAACATACCCGTACCTGACGCCACACAGTGAGGGAGAGCCACATACACGTGCGTAAGAGGCATCCTTGTGTGGTTGCCAAGCGAACTTTTCCCACACAGTCTGCCGCCAAGGCAAAATGTGCTTGGCTACGTTTCTTCGCCCCTCCATCCCTTAAAATTGGTTAGCAGAGAGGAATACGGTACCCACTTCGCATCAGCCCTGCACGGCTTTGCTGTTGTAGGCGTCCCATTCATCCATCGACTTGAACGGCTTGGCCACGATGTACAGCGAGGTGCCAAAGTGCTTCTCCTCCTCCTTCACGACCGTGAGCCCTGCGAGACGAAGATACCGTCTAATATCACGATTCCACCAGCACCCCCACTTTTTCGCGTGTCGAGGAGCCCACTTGTCGAGGTGGTCGTTAATGCGCGCCCAGCGCCCCTTGCCGTGTTCAAGCAAAAGAAGGTTCCCACTTGGTTTACACACCCGCGACATCTCACGAAGCGCGCGCACCGGGTCGTCGAAGCTGCAGAGACCAAACATGTCCACCACTGTGTCAAAACTGTTGTCTGGAAAAGGCATTTGCTCCGCCGCGTAGTTTGCCACAGCGAAGATGGGCTCATTCGTCGCGGCTCCATCCACTGCATGCGCCTGCGTTCTTTTCTCGGCCTCGCGCCGCCGCAGCTCTGCCTGACCGTCCCGATCCAACAGGGGGAGCATGTTCCCAGGGAGCGCGGCCTGCAGAATAGGCGCCACTGCAGCATCCGCAAAGGCGTCCCCGCTGTCGTGCAGCGGGGTGGCGAGGACCTCCACCACGGTCCCATCGCCGTGAAAAATCTTGCGCCTGATCACACCCCCGCCAGGGGTGTGCCGCTGCCCCTCACTTTTATTTTCCGCGGAGGATCCACCGTCGCCCCCGGCTCCGGCGGCCTCACTTTTCTTCACCGCGTCAAGGATGCCAGCCACGTCGTAGTCGGGGTAGCGGTAGGGAGCGTAGCCGCAGCGCTGCTGGATCTGCTTGGTCGTCGCCTCCACCATGCCTGGCGAGCGGTCACTCATCACGATCTCCACCACCGGCGCGTGGCTCGGCTGCTGCCCACCTCTTCCCTCACCTGCCGCCGCGGGGCGCAGCAGGGGCTCGTAGTAACTCGCGTTGCCTCCACAACCCGCGCCAACTTCCAGGACGCGGCCCCGCACCAGGCCCTCATCCCGCAGCATGCGCCGCCGCCAGCGGCTGATGCCAAGATAAAACTCCTGTCCACGCGTCTGCTTTTCATAGGCATTTTCGTGCGACAGCGCATCGTAGCGCTCAAGCCGCTGCCGGTTGTTCACTGTGTAGGAGGGCGGGGGGCTGAGGGCGACGCCGACAAAGTACGCTGTCCCCGCAAACACCGAGGCACATGATGTAACGAAAAAAATTCGACCGAGCATCAACTTCTTGCCTTGTTATCCTTGTCTCTGCTTTTCCCCTTTCTGCGTATGTGTCTCTATCGTTTCCTTGTTGCTTGTGTGTTTTTTTTGTTTCGGCTTTTGTCTTTCTTCCTTTTTTTTTCCCTCTCCCGTTTCTCTCGCCTACCCTCTCCCCTCGCACGTTTCCTCAAGCGGGTGTGCCCAGAGAAGCCTCGCGGAGAGGGAAACATACCGGGGGGAGGGGGCCGCAATAAAAACGAGGCCACGGCGGACGCACACACCCGCCAAGAGAGGCGAAGACGCGGGCAACGCGGGGAAGCACAGGCCCAAGAGACACGCACACGCACACGCACACACGTGGATAAACAGAGAGATAGATCCGTAAATATATATATATATATATATATATATGTATATGTGTGTATATACACACACACGTATATATTCATTGGCAAAAGGCTTCTTCTTGGGTGCCGTAGCGTAGCCCTGGACACGTGTCAGCAGGGCACGCCGCCAGTTTTGGCCTCGCGGATCGCCAACTGTATCCAAAGCTTTAAAAAAGAAAATGTATATATATATATATTTTAAAGCCATTAAAACACACACACACACACACACACACGACAAAAAAACAACTGTGCACCTCTGCGCCTTCGCCTTCTCAACTAAAACGCAACACGTGTCTCTGCTACGCAGACAAGCCTATTCTTTCGGACTCTCCCGCAGTTGCATGGCCCTCCGTTGCCGGGGATTGTGGGAGTTTATGCGTCGGAACGGCAACTTCTTCCACTGCGACCTCCGCAGCAGGGGCACTACTTACGCCTTGAGAAAGCAGCTCAGCAAGAAGGGCTTCATCATCCTCGTATCCTTCAAGCGGCTGTGCCAAAATAACGTTGATACGCCGGGCCTCCTCGATTGTTTCTGCAGTATCATCCATGAGCTCGGCAATGTCATCCACGTTTAGCATCGCGTTCAGCTTTGAAAGCTCCTCCTTGCCCCCTTTTATTGCATCAAACACCTCCAGCTCAATCTGGGTAAATTCAACCGTGTCAAGCAACCTTTGTACATTATCCAGCATGTCCGTAACGCTTGTGACCTGCGTCCGCTGTAGCTGCTCCCGCTTGAGGCAATACAAAGCCTTACGACGATTGCCAGAGCGCACGAACTCACGGGCCTTGGCGCGCTCTTCCTTCGCCACAACGTCATACCGTCTGACCGCCGCCATAAGCCTGTCACGCTGCAACTTCAGCTCCAACTGAGCTCTGTCCGACGAAGTGATGACAGCCTTGGGCGCCTCGGCCGACACCTTACGCTGCTGAACCGGGACTTTACTTGTATGGGCCCCCATCTTTGCGCCACCGCCCCACCCCCACTCCCCACGCTACCTTTTTGCGCGGCAGACGCAGCCATCCATGCACCCACAGAGAAAGAAATCATAATTTAAAAAATACACACACATATATATATATAGAGAGAGAGAGAGGCTCAAGTATATATATATATATACTACAGTTCCAGAATAAGAATGATGCTCACACTCCTCATAAGAAAGAATCGTGGTGTATTGGAAAGACGGTGAAAAGGAAATGTCCAAATCCCCCGACGACGCCGCTGACCGGCATCGTGGTGCCACGGTTTGCCACTCACTCAAAAAGGAGGGCCCAAGCACCAGTCCGTGGATCGCGGCTACATGCTCCACGGCAACGCGCCCTGCAGTTGTTGGGGGAACTAAAGCAGAGCCGCTATTTCGGCCTCAACGGGGAGGTTGGCGGGAGTTGGCGGGTTCACCGCCTTCCCCACCCCCTACCATCGACGCCCACCGCCTCCGTTCTCTTTTTTTTTTTTCTCTCTCCTTCTTCGAACGTCAGCGTTCTCCCGCTCCACGTGCGGAGCCCCATCGCCCTTCTGAGGAGGCTGCGGTGGCAGCAACTTCTCCGTCGTGCGAGAACAGCCAAAGTTGAAGCCAAGCACTCTCGCCGAATCCGTTTCCTCCTCCCCCGAAGAGTGGTGCAGGAGGAGAAGTTTCGATGCGCATCAGTTAAGGCGCACACCCCGCGGGCGAGTGTGGGTGGGAAGCAAAGGAGTCCAAAACTGGGAAAAGCGAGCAAAATAATAAAATAAACTGCCCTCCCTCCATTCGCCGGGCGAGCGACACCATCCACACACGTATTGTCGTCACGGACGGGAAACGGTTCATGGCTTGGGAGACCGCACAGACCACACAGGAGCCGGGCAGGTCGCTTACTAAACTAGAGCTCAGGCGTCCCCAATCCCTCCAAACCGAATTTGGCTCGCCGTGCCGCACAGGAGAGCAGCGCCCCGGCGCCTCCTCGCACACAAGCTGTTTCTGAGCCACGGCTTAGTTTTGCGTGCCTTGCCCCGCCCTTGCCGTGAACTCTGCCAACGCGGGCGCCTGGGGCTTGCGCCCGGCGACAAAGGTGGAAGGGCAGTGCGGGCACCGTGTGCACCCCACGCCGATGGATCTTTGGCAGTGGCTCCGCCACGTCCGCCTCACTATCATCGCATGGTCGTTTTGTGGAGCGCTGCGGTTAGGCGCGGCCAAACAGCCCCTGAGCGTGACTTGCGCCGGGCGCTGCAGACAGACGCTTCCGAAGTGCGTCGCGGGAATCGCAAGGCATCTCGCAGGAAATGCAAGGGAAGGCGTTGCTCCGTATTTTTTTCTATATTCCTTCATCGGGAAGGGACGCATTTATTTTCCCCAGCGGGGCAAACGCTGCCCTTCCCGCGCTCTCAGGGTTACTCCGCCGTGGCGTTGCGGCGCTGGTCTCGTTGCCGCCTCGGCAGTGACGAGTGCCCCGCCCTCACGTGACGAACGGCCCACCCGACACGTTTGACCTGCACGCAGTAGGGACGTTTGAGGCGCTCCGGGTCCTCCGCCACACTACGGAAAGTGGGGAGTATTCCAGTAGTTGCGGTGCAATGGGAATGCGCAGGAGGAAGCGGTCTGGGTGAAGTTTTCGAGCATGCGCGCGCGGGTCCAGCTGGGCGCCCACGCGTGTTTTGGGCAGCACGGGCACTCGAAGCGACCAGGGTGGCCGCGAGAGAACCCAGTTCACCACAGGAGCCTTCAGGGCGTGTTGGCCGCAGCAGTGGGCCTTTGCGCCAACTGAAGTGGAACTGCGCGCGACAGCGCTTGCCACAAGCGGGGCATCGAAGGTCGAGGGCGCGCTGATGGACGCGCTCTCGCAGCGGCGGCCGGGGTTGTGGAGGAGGCGCCGGGGTTCTCGCGCGCGGTGCGGTGCGGGCCACGCGAATCGCACTCACACTTGGGGGGCGGGCCTATCGCGTGCTTCGCCGTCATGTGTGCACCCGAAACGCCTCCCCACCAGTTGTCGTGAAGCCGCATTTCGCGCAGACGCCTGCGTGCCCCTCGGCGCGTTC
>NW_021704311.1:22113-26820 GCF_003719485.1 Trypanosoma conorhini | reverse complement strand
GAGAGAGAGAGAGTCTAGAGTAACGGGGACCTAAAGGCTGTCACTCGTTGAGCTCGCAAGAACAGTCCCTGTCATTACAAAAGGCCTCTATGGAATATCTGTTTACCATGTTGCAGGTAATACATAAAACTGCCTCGTATTGTAACGTTGGGTGCAAGTATACAAACTGTTGATCTTTTCTTGTCTTTCTTTCTCTGTGTAGGAAGAAATTACGCTGCCTCCCCCGAAGCGCATGTCCAAAAGGTTTTATTAATTCCAGAAAGTGTTTTCGACCGGTTTTAAGTTTAACCCGAATCGGACAGGGGCGGGGGAAAGTGAATGTGACATATGCCTACTTTGCTCTGCATTGCGCTTCGTGGAGGTGGAAACTTTGCTGTTTGTTTGTCTTATTCGATGGCCACTGCCGCGCTGGATCGTGCGAACCGTTTTTTTTTCTTTTCTTTTCTTTCCCCCTCGTAACTTTTCATTACCTACAGGTTTGCTACGTACAATGCAGCAAAAAAAGGGGGAAGTGGGAAAATATTTGAGAGAAACCTTTCTTTGGACGTTGCTTTTGTGATGGTGCGAAACGCCTCTTCCCTTCGTGCGTTTTGTTTTTCCCTTCTTCTACTAGAAGTTGCCAGATCTGGGGTTGATCGGCATCAACGGGGAGCAAATGTCCGTCCAACGTGCCAGAGGAGGGCGTAGTAACGGCGGTGATAGTAAGGGCGAGGTTTCGGAGCTTACGAACAGTCGCCTCATACGAGCCATTCAGGAATCGACGAGCCACAAGCTGGCCTCGATCAATGCGTTACTTCAAACTGTTGTACAAGCGGCGAAGACAGTCGTGAAGGGAACCGACTCCCAACGACGATTTAATGCTCAGTTTTCAGAATTTTGTCGAGCTTCGTTGGTGGGAATTGCCGACTTGGAGGAAGCAGTTTACACACTGGAAAAAGCTGATGGAATTGTTGATAATGAATCACGTGATGACCAGGGCGTAAAAGGCATTAGGACAACAGACTTTGTAAAGGAGATTGCAGTTTTTATTGCGTCACAGACTAATGCTCTCGGCGCGCAGTATTTGGAGCATGTGGGTATGTCCGCCGTAACGGCAGCCGCCAAGATGCAGCAACAGAGGACCACTACTGAGACAAAACGTGGCACAAAGCGTGGGAGGGTGGATTCTAGTAGGCAAAGGGATGTGGATTGTAGAAGCTCACCTCGAAAACGACTGGGGGCATCACCTTCCTTGCTTCCGATGTGGGAGACAGAGGCGCCGTCGCTGTCGTTACCACCGAACAAATCTGGACGTGGAACAGGTGGAGCAACCGATAGTCACCATGGAGACGCAAAATTGAGCGGTATCCCGGAGCTGTCGACTTGGTTGCAACCATGGAATCTTCCCTTGCCAAATGCTCATGGCATTGCACTTGATCGTGTGACGACGGAGCGTCCGAAGCCTCTAGTCGCGAGTGAGGAGTCCTGCAAACACCCTGTTGGCGTCTCAGTTTTTGACATTTGCACTGCATTGACCACGGCAGATGTTCTTAGCCGTTGGGAGGCTCGAGAATGCTCGCTTTCGGACGCCGTGAGCCGACCAAGCCTTTCTAACCCTGTGCCCACGGAGACGGTTTTACCGCACACTGCGGATGAAGATAGGCGCATGTTTTTCCCTAAAAGTAATCTTGGAGCATGTGCTTGGGTGCCCACGCAGGTTATGGTGGATCTGGTGCACTACGGCATTTCTTCGCTTGGCATGCCTTTTAAGGATATGGTGTGAAGTGACAATGGAACTGTGAAGCTGGGTTGCGTTTGGTGCGCTCACTGCTGTGGCAAAGTTTTCGTCGCATGCTCCGTTTCTTTTTGTATTTGTTGGCACGCTCTACTTTGATGTCACGCCGCAAACAACAACAAAGCGTCGATCAGGAGTCTTAGGCGTTTCAATAATATATACATATATATATTAATAATAATACATAAATAAATAAATAAAAATCGGAAATTCATGGAGAAAGCGGCGCACAAACTCTTGCGTCTGGTTGAATCTTATGCTGTTCACCCTGGCCACACTGTTGGAAAGTTTTTGGAGTTGTCTGATGAGAGGGCGAGTTTTGCCGTCGCCTTTGATGCTCACCAGCTTCTTGAGCATCTCACCTGTACCTCCAACGATGGGATGGAGCTTCTTTGTAGCGTGTTGCGTAAAACGCTTGAAATGCATGAAGTGACCGTTGGTGCCGCGTGCCGTGTTAATTTTATTACTTATGTGACCCTGCATGCGTATCATGCCCTGGCAAGAGAGGCCGTGGTATATCAGGACATTGACAGGGAAAAGTTCGCTGGGTTTGCCAGCCTGGACCGGAGAACAAGTTCGCATTTAGTTCCTCCCGAGACAAGCAGCAAGGATTCTGCGACGCGATGCTGTTGGCACCTTATGAACAACTTTCTTCAGGAGATGCGCCTCAAGTGGCATGCACTGGACCCCACAGACGTCTTGGCAGAAGTCGCCTCCTCCACGCTCTCGGCGGAGAACGTGATAAACAGTGATGATAAGATGCTTGCGTCGCTTTCTCCCCGAGTTTTACACGAGTACCTTCGAAGGACGTTTGCGTATGATCCACTCTCCTGGGGCTATAGGGCTGGGAAGCTTGCCGTAGATTGCTTTCTCCATATTCGTTCATGCTTGTTGGACTTTGTGGCTGACAAAACACGATGCGCACTAGTCTCACTTCACGCATTTGTAGAGCAGCTTTTGTACAAGGTTTCGACTGAGGCAAGTGACCGGTTAACCACAGGCGGCAATGAGGGCCACGTCCTTCCTGGGATTGCCCTCCTGACAACAGTACGCCGGAAGCGAACCGCGGATGTTTTGGCAGGGACGTGCGTGTGCTCCCCGGCGCATGCCTTTGAGGCACTGGTGGAAAATGAGAGCTGCCACATTGATCTCTTGTTGCTGTTTTCCCAATTTCCTGATGGAGCCACAGAGGAAAACGATACGGATCTTTACCGTCTTGCACTGATGGTGAGGCGTGTAGCGAAGGGGCTCTTGGTGATTGCTGTTCAGAGGCACCTTGCCGAGACGACGTTGCGCTGCATGGAGTCATGGGGAACTCCTACTCGAACTGTTCTGGTTCTGGCTGCTGTTGGCCAAACGGTGATGACGCAGCTAGCACTGGCCTTTCGAGTCTTGCCTAGGTCTCTAGGGACACTCCAACCGAGCCCTGTTGGGGGCAGGTTGCGCGTGAAAGCTCTTTTTGATTATCGCTCAATTAAACGACGTGGTGAGGTGGAGCTTCAATCGCTGCTGTTGGCATTCAATCCACTGGACATGGAGAGTGGCGTGAAATCGAGGGGAGTCAAGCACAGAGTGGCTAGTGTTGTCTTTGGTGGTCGCTGCGCGGCTGACCATGTTCTCATGGAACGCCTTTTTACGCGTCAATTGCATCACTTGGTAAACATACTTTGCTTGCCATCCCCTCGGAATGTTGTGGTGCCCGCCGGCGGGGCGGCAGAGGCCTATGCGGTGCATTACCTGGAGAAGCAATTTCATGAAGCATTGGTGGAGGGCGATTTCCCTTTGCGAGACTTTAAGTTGCGCCTGCTGGGCGCACTACGGAGTGCGATTCTTGCCTACATGGGGGCCGTCCTTCAGAAATCTGGAGGTCTCACGGTGGAGGCGACGCTGGAGCATCTGTCCCTTTCACAAGGACGCTTGGGTGCGGTGGAGAGAGATGCAGACAGCAGAGCATCACACTGTACTGGCGTTGGTGCCTTGGCGATGCGGTCAGCCCCTGCACATCCCTTGTACAGCCGCTTCGTACCTACCCCGCCGTTAATGGCGGATGTCTGCAATGCAGCGTGGTCTGAGAATCGCCGCGCAGCGTCTACGCTTTTGCTGGCGGATCTGAGCGAGTGGGAGGCGGAGGCGGAGACGGTTAGCGCCTACCTCGCCATTGGGACCTGCTTGGACCATCTCTGTTTTACAAGCATTATGGGAAGGACTTCTGTGGTGAGTGATTCCGACGAAGACACACGGGTGAGGAAGCTCTTCTTCTACCCCGACATTGCCTAGTGTCAGTCATGGGCAAAACGACACGTCGTTAAAATCCCCTTCTTCACCTCCGCAAGAGAGGTGGAAAGAAGACAAGGTGCCCTTATATGCCTTCTTGGTGCCTTTGTGTCTGTTCCTAGACTCCTATTCCTGTATGACGGCTGTGTTTTTTTTTATTCTGGCGCACATGTCGGCGGTCAACGCTTTTTTTTTTTTCTTGTGTGTGTGTCTGCTTTCTGCGTTGCGTGGAAGAATAGCCGAAGATGGTGCATTCCTACGGTTACAAGTGTGGCACCCGCCACCTCTTCGCGAAGAAGTTTCGCAAGCACGGGAACCCCTCCGTGAGCACCCTGCTGACGAACTTCAAGGTCGGCGACTACGTCGACGTCGTGGCGGACTCCGCCGTGCGGGCCGGGATGCCGCACAAGTACTACCACGGCCGCACGGGCATCGTCTGGAACGTCACCCCGCGCGGCGTCGGCGTGATTGTGAACAAGCCGGTCCGCAACCGCACGATCCGCAAGCGCATCTGCGTGCGCTTCGAGCACGTGCGCAAGTCGCGCTGCCAGGAGGCCTTCAAGCAGAAGCAGAAGGACTTTGCGGCCTTCCAGGCGGCGAAGAAGGCCGGTAAGCCGCTGCCTGCCCCGAAGAAGAGCCTCCGCAACGGCGGCATCGTT
>NW_021704311.1:0-22088 GCF_003719485.1 Trypanosoma conorhini | reverse complement strand
GGTGCATTCCTACGGTTACAAGTGTGGCACCCGCCACCTCTTCGCGAAGAAGTTTCGCAAGCACGGGAACCCCTCCGTGAGCACCCTGCTGACGAACTTCAAGGTCGGCGACTACGTCGACGTCGTGGCGGACTCCGCCGTGCGGGCCGGGATGCCGCACAAGTACTACCACGGCCGCACGGGCATCGTCTGGAACGTCACCCCGCGCGGCGTCGGCGTGATTGTGAACAAGCCGGTCCGCAACCGCACGATCCGCAAGCGCATCTGCGTGCGCTTCGAGCACGTGCGCAAGTCGCGCTGCCAGGAGGCCTTCAAGCAGAAGCAGAAGGACTTTGCGGCCTTCCAGGCGGCGAAGAAGGCCGGTAAGCCGCTGCCTGCCCCGAAGAAGAGCCTCCGCAACGGCGGCATCGTTCGCCCGAAGAAGGTGGAGGTGCTCGCCCGCCGCACCGCCGACTACGAGGCCATGATCCCCTACTAAGCGAGAACCATCCGTCGCTGAGGCTGTCGTTGCTTATTTGATGCTTTCGATACTTTTTTTATTTTTGAAATTTCTGAAGCTTGAGGGCGCTTCCCCCTTTTTCCCCCCAGAGGGACTGTCGTCGCATTCCGGGTAGCTGTGTGGCTGCTGTATCAACCCACGTGGCCTATTTCCGCATTTCCTCCGCTCCTTCCTCGGCTGTCGTTTTTTTTTTTTGCTCTTCTTTCCTTTTCTGCGTAGGCAAAACCCGTGCTTCAGGCAATAGACAGGAGGACCAGGCGCGTTAGTTTCCTTTCGGTCAGTTTCTCGCGCACTGCACCGAGGCCTTCGCCTTTCGATTCCGTGCAACCACCGCTGTTGAGGACGAACATATTTTATAGGGAACGCGCCGCTCTGCGTGCGCGGATGGCTTTGCGGGGATATCTATTCGCATTGGCGCTGCAGGGTGGGAGCAGGGGTGGGGCGCGACACGGCAAACTCCTTGCCTAGCTTCACTGCAGTGAAGGGTGTGTAAGATGATGGCGTTCTTCACTCTCTGCCTCTGCCTCTTCTCTCCCTGCTCGTCTATTTGCTTCTGATGTGGATGTATGCCTGCATATTGGATTTACTTGCTGTGGCTGCTGATAAGTTTCTATTTCTGGTGTTAGTGGTGGTGGGGGAACAGGCTGTCCTGCTCGCTGTGTTGCGGCTGTGTGCCGCGTTGGTGTTCACTGGCTGCTCTTGTTGTATTTTCTGTGCGCAAGGCCGTCGGCTTCTGCGGCAAGTCTGCTGGCAGGGCAACCTGCAAATTTACCCACGCTTCCCTTCACTGAGGTGAGTACGCTGTCGCTCTCTCACTCTCTCTCGCTTGCTATTTCTCACTCATTCTCCGGGGTGAGGGGAACACTGAGTAGAACCACTAGATGAGTATTCCAACCTCCCTCCATGCCGCGCGGGAGCTGTTCCGCGTGAAGGCGTCTGGCAATGAATTTGTTCTGCTCGTGCATGCGGCGACCAATGAGGAGCCGTGGGGGCCAACAGGAACGCAGATGGATGAAGTCTGTCGCGCCTTTGCCCGCGGGTCATTTGAAATCATGGATGAGATTAAGCTGCGCCTGAAAAACCGCGATAAGTCGTGGCGTCCTTGTTACAAAAGCCTACTTCTTCTGGACCACCTTGCTCGCAACGTGCCCGAGTCGGGGCTGCCGGCAATTTGCTCTGTCATACCCATGCTCCGCAACATATCTCAGACGTTCTACTACACGGGGAGAAAAGGGACCGACCACGGCCTGTCGGTGCGGGAGCGCGCAAAGAAGCTCTGCGACCTCCTCAGCGACGGCGCGGTGCTCCGTGAGGAGCGCGAGAAGGCGGCGCTGACACGCTTCAAACTTTCTGGTGCGTCCGGCGGTGGCGTTGGCGGTGGCGGCCACTCAAACTCCCGCTATCAAGGATATTCCAGCAGCATGCTGCCGCCGTCGGCTTTGCTGCCTAGCGCGTACGAAACTCAAACCCAGCCGACCCGCACGAAGGAGGAACAGGAGCGGTACGACATGGAACTTGCAGCCCGCCTGCAGCGCGAAGAGGAAATGCGCGCTGGCATGTCTGCCGTGGATGTGGAACGGATGTTCAACCGGCAAGTCCCACGACAAGCTGAACCCGTGGCGCAGGCAGCTCGCAATTCCGACCTCGAGCTCGCGCGCCGTCTTCAGGAGGAGGAGGATCAGAAGCTGCATGGGCGTCGTGTCAGTGCGTCGTCGTCCCCTGCACAGGGCACATCAACGGGAGCGTCAGCAATGCCTCCTTCCCCCACTCCTGCGACGCCTTCTCCCAAGCCAGAGCCCCAGCCCCCAAAGAAGGACGTCCTGGATGACTTGTTTGCCCCAGCACCTCTGACGACGACGACGACGACGACGACGAACGCATCTGCCCAACAACCTGGTTGGGCGAACAGCGCACCGCTTCAACAGCAGCCACCCACTTCTGCTGATCCCTTTGATGCATTCCTGGACACGCGTATTCAGCAGCAGCAACAGCAGCAATATCCACAGCAAGTGGCATACGGTAGTTTTCCACCGTCGATGGCTCCACCACAGCAGTTTTCTGGCATGATGGCAGGTGGCGGTGGCGGTGGCGGATGGAACGGTGCGCCACAACCATCGATGACGATGCCGGCCGACGGACGCGGGACGGGCTGGTCGAGTGGGGCCCCTGCACAACCGTCATTTGGAGGGCTGCCCACGCAAGCTTCTTGGGGCGCGCCGTCCGCCACAGGCAACGTCTACGCTCCAACCGGGGCGCAAGGGGTGCCACTTGCTGCGAATGGAACTAATAACACGCAGGGATGGGCCTCTTTTACAAGCGCAGGTGCCGCTGCGAACAACACCAGCTCAATGGAGGAGCAAATGGCACACTTTTCCGGGCAAGTGAGTGGTCACCCCCAGCCATCAGCGAAGTCGTTGAATGCCCTTATGGCGGAGCGCCGAGGGATGGAGTAGTAACTAGTAAATTGATCCTTTCTTTCCGAACGCGAGTGCACCCGCAATTTCATGTTTGGGGAGCTGTGTATTTCTATATGGTTGTGTGTGTGTTTTTTGGTTTTGCTGCGGAGGTTCAGAATTTGAGCGGGTCACACCGATGGAAGAAGAAGATGAGGGAAAAAACAGTAACAAAAAAGAAGGAAAAGTACTATGAGTTTCCTCTCAAGTCAAATATGTGCATGTAAGGCCAGAAAGGAAACAGGTTAGGAGAGAAAGTTAACGGAAACAAAGAAATGGAAAATGGGCGGACCGTTCTCTTTCACTTTTTTTTTTATTGCTTTCTGCGTTCTGTGAATGCTGCGTCGCACGGCGGGGACCCGGGGGCGTGTGTCTCTCTTTCCTCCCCCTTGCTGTTTGTCTAATTGAGGTTGCGTCTTCTTGGAAGTCCCTTCCGGCGTGCGGAACTTTGCTTTTTATCCTTGCATCGCGATCAGCAAGCAGTAGAGGGGAATAGCGGAAAACAACAAGAGGAAGAAATAGGTGTATAGGGAAAGAACAGCATACCGACTCATGCTCCGTCGAAGTGCCATTGTGAGAGGTCACGCTACCTCAAACCTCTTCGCTCCGCCTTTCTCCGGCCGCTGGTTTAACCCTCCCCATCAGTGGACAATGACAGACACCTTCGTGCCGTTTTTCTTTCTTTGCTCTGTTCCTATGGCAATTTGCATCTACCTTTATCATGCTGCGTACATGCCGCATTACTCTCACTTCCAGGATCAGAACTACTATGCGTCGCAGGTGTACACAAAAGATTTCATTCATAAGTACAAGCGACTAGAACGTTGGAGATGGTACTAGTGGAGGGAGGGAGGAAGCGGGGTGCACTTTTGCTCCAAATACCTGATTACTATTGTTGTTGCTCTTTGCCTTGCTGTGAGTAATGAAGGCATTGAGGAAGTGGGATGAGATGGGCGTTGCTGTGAGCTGGGGGAAAAAAAAAGTGGGGAATTTTTCTGCTGACCAACTCTTTTCTCTGATTTAAAAGTAGGCAGTGATATATATATATATATATATGCGTGTGTGTGTCTATGTGTGTATATATGTCTCTCTTAGTTGAGTGTACTGTGTGTAGCGCAGGGTGTTTTCTCTGTTTTCTCTGCATGAAGGATCAACGGGAGGGGCTATGAATATTGCCTTTTTTTTTCGTGACCCAGCTGTTGTACTCTTCATGCTTGGAGGGTGTGGGGATGATGTGCGCTTTTTGTTGTTCTGCCTTTTTTTTGTCCCTTGTTTTCTTCCGCAGAGTGTAAATGGACCTCTAGCTAAGGTTTCGTAGCCCCCCAGATTATTTGTTTTTATTTTCATTTTTGCTTTTGGGTGGCAGTGAGGGAGGGGAAGGTTGGAGACATATGCCCTGCTCATTCACTCACTCACTCACTCAGTCTCTGTGTGCGTGCACGTGGCGTCTTACAGGGGTGCGGGCAGGAGCCAGTGAGGCGGGGGCCCAGTGCACGATTTTCGCAGCAAATCCTCGATGATACGGCAGGACGAATTTTGTACGTGCCGTCTGGCGGTGTTTAGAGAGTTCAACTCCCCCCGTCGCCTTTTCCCTCCCTGTTTGCGGCTCTGGTGCCGTTGCGTTGCCATGAACGACATGGGACCCGTCGGCGACTGGCTGGGCATGAGGCGGGGTCCGGGGTTGCAGTTTGTGCTTCCCTCGGGCTTTGCTGCTCATTGTTTTTTGGGCGTTTCGTCTACTTGGGACCACAGTGATGCTGCGGCTGCTGTACGGACTCTACGAGGGTGGCTGGGTTTGAGTTGCGCCTGCGAAGTCCTGCGGAGGCGCGCTGTGGCGAAGAAGTAGGAGGCAAATAAGTAAAATAACGAGTGAAAGTGACAGTGCCATATCGGTTCGCTGACAAAATATCGGCCATGGGGGCTTTTGTTCTTTATCTTCGTGCGCGCGCGCTCTCTATATATCTTTCTCTTTATTTGCGTGTGTGTGTGTGTGTGTGTGTGTTCGCTTCTTCCCCCTGTAAATATGCGTTTGTTTCCGTCACATGTGTTGTGTGCTCGTCCTCCCTCCCACTTCGCATCTGTTTTCGTCCGTCGCAGTCTGCAGCCATGTCGGGGCCGGTCGTGGACGCGGAGGTCGCACTCGCCCGGTGCATTGAGGCAATGCACAGTACACTACTGGCCGCAGTGGCGGACGCCCTCCCGCAGTCCACAGAGGCAGCGGAGGCAGCGGGCGCGGGGGAGGGAGTTGTCGACACCGTGGCGCAGCGACTGGAATGGGAGATGGGGGTTGAACGGCAGCGCATTGACGGGTTGGTCGGAGGACTCGAGCAACACTTCGCTGCGCTGGAGCACGCGCTGTTGGCGCTGCCGGACATTCCCGCAGACTCCATTGACCGCGACATTGAGAGATTGAACGCGGAGGCTGCATCCCTCGCACAGGCGATGGTGGCGGCGTACGACGAGGCGGAGGCGCTTGCTGCGCAGCTGGAGCATGAAATCAACTCCCAACCGGTGCCTTCCATCTGAGAGTTTGCTGCTCTGGCGCGAGTTGCCCAAACAAAAAAACAAACTCTCTCTCTCTCACACACACACACACTTAGTCTCGGTGCGTGTATGTGCGTGTTTGTGCGTGATTCCCTGTGGCCGAAAACGAACCGGCGACAAGGGGAGGAGGGGGGAGGGACAAACACGTCACGGTGCAAAAGGAGTGTTTGATAGCGCGTTTGAACCACCATTTGAAAGTGCGTCGCGAGGCGTGCATGCACGTGTCTTCCTTCTTCCTTTGCCTCGTGGGCTTCTTACTTTTTCTTGGCGGCAGAGTAGTGGGCAGGATGCGCGTTGCCGCGGTGCTGCGGCGCGGCAGGGTGGACATGGAGCCGTGGATGGGCGTCAGCTGCTACCCCGTGTCGCCCAGCTTCGTGGGCGGCGTCCCGTCCGTCAAGCCGGCGTACGATCACTACAAGATGATCCGACCGCAGCGACCACTTCGGGCGATTGGCATCACGGGCTCGCTTCCACCGGTGCTGCACAACCGCATGGAACAGTTGGTGCAGCTCGAGAACGCCATTGCGCTGCAACGCGTGGAGCGACAGGTGGAGATGACGCTTTCGCAGCTTTCTCTCGGGATCCGCAACGCGGAGGATTTCTTGGAGAAGCATCTGCTTCACGCCACGGTTCGTCCCGCGCTGCACACACTGTGGTTTCACGAAGGGGGCCTTCGGTACCACCAACATGTTCTCTCCACACTTGGCGCACACCATCTCGTTCCACTGTTTAGTCTCTTGGCCTACGACGTGGAGTGCGGCAAGATGTCGCTCTACGAGGCAGTAGAGCTTTACGAGGAACTGATGGACTGCTCCGTCGCCCAGCCCAAGGTCGTGCAGAGGGAGCTGACAAATCAGATGGTGCGCTGCTACTGCTTGAATGACGAGTACGAGAGGGCGTTAGATGTGGTGCTGGAGATGAAGGCGAAAAAGATTCGTAGGACCTTTGTGACGTACGCCCCGCTCTTTCGCATGATCCGCGCCAGCGAGGATGCCGAGAGGCAGCTGGCACTTCTGAAGTTTATGTACGACGTGGAGGGTGGGCGGCTGCTGAAGTTCTTGTACATTGATGTCCCTCGGATGTTCTACATGTTTGGTGTTTTTATCCGCTACAATTGGGCGCTCATCAACTGCATCTTCGCCGTTGTCTGCACCATTGCCGTCCTCTACGTGGCGAATTTCGGGCTGTGAGGCCCCGACTGTGAGGTGTGCGCCTCTCTCTCTCTCTCTTTTTCTCTTTCTTTCTCGGCGTGTGTGTGCCGCTGTCACCCTTCCTGCCGCCTTTTGTTGTTATTGCGGGCGGCGCGGTCCCCCCCCCCCGATGCGCCGCCTCAAGTGTTCGCCACAGTTCTGCCGCAGCCGCATTTTGCATCTCCGTGTGTTGTCATAACCCCTCCGGCATCCTTTTTCTTCTTCTTTTTTCTTCTCTTCTCTTTGCTTTTTAATTGAAATGCTGCCATTCTCGCCGCTGCGGAACAGGAGGAGCGTGCAATACAAAAAGAAGAGGAGGGAAGGGGCGTTTCTCTTGCCGTTGTTGTCTGCGGAAGTGGTTTGACGATCATGTCGACAAAGTCCTCGCTGCGCAGTTCCCGCTCGCATGCCTCGTCGGTGGGTGAGAACTACACGTCGACGCAAAGCTGCGTCTCCAGCCGCCACCGCCGACAGCAGCAAAAGGGGGAGCCGCCGCTGCCGCCGGCAATGATGACGCCATTGGAACGCCTCCAGCTCATCCGTAATGCCCTGACGCGCCTGCAATACATCGGGGAGCGCCAGCTGCACAGCGCCACGCTTGACACCGCCGCTAGTGAGAAGGTACTTGGCTTCTTTGACAGGCTACGCGAGCGACTGCCGAAGCTTGAGTATAACCCGCGGAAGCTCGGGACTCCAGACGGAGGTGGTCCCAAGCAGCTTCACTACGTGCGCGAGCAGGTGCTCCGCCTGCGTGACACAGCGACGGCGGTGCTTAGCAGCTGCGAGGCCGCAACGGGAAAGTGTGATGCCGTGTATGAGGCATTGTCGTATCACCACCTGCGGGAGGTCTTGCGGGAGCTGGAGGAGTTGCAGTCTCTCCTGAGCCATGCGCCGTCCGAGCTGCCAAGCCGCGTCAACACGGAGCTCTTGGCGGACCTGGTGTCGTTTCACATCACCGATTTTGACGCCTTTGCGGAGCAGCGGGTGGAGGCCTTTGTGGGCGAAGCAAAGAATGAGGGGGCACTTTTCACGGCTGTCGTGAATGAGATGACGCAGCGGGCGCCTGCACCGCTTGGGCTTGTTTCCGTCTTTATTTTGGACGTGGCCATCGGCGTGCGACCGGGCCGCTGTGCCCGCATTGTCATTGACCACGCGCAGCACAACCTCACGAGGCTCGACAACCGTCTGCACACCGCCGACGCCGTCCTCGCCGCGATGACCCCGGAGAGCGACGTGCCGGTGGAGGTGCAGCGCAGGGAGCTGACTATTTTAAAGGACCGGGTGAGGGCGGCCCTGGCGGAGCTGCTTCGTCTAAAGAAGAAGTGGGAGGAGGAGGAGCAGAGCACGCTGGAGCGGGCTGCCTCGGGACAGCACGTGCTCTCATCTCTGGTGGAGGTGAAGCGGCTGAAGGAGGCAGAAATCATCGAGGAGGCGCAGCAAGTGCATGACCGGGCGGTGCACTCCTGCCTTGCCTTCAACACGCCGCAGTACTCTCGCCGCTACAGCGAAACCTACGCCCAGCCGTGTCACGTGCGGCTTGGTTTCAAGTTTCTGCAGGGAGAGCACGGGGCGTCGCCGGCAAAGTCGGTGACCCTCTACACGTTGATGCCGGAGTTCCTCTCATTAATGCGGCAGCAAAACATTCCCAAGTCAGAGCACGAGCGTTACGCGGCGTTGGTGCCGAGCAAAGAGCAGGTGTGGGTCTCCTTCTCTGAATTTCCCGAGATGGTGCGGGGTGCCCGCTGCAGCCTGCGCGGCGTCGACACCCGACATGACCACTTCCGCGCGCTTGAGGAGCAGAAGGAGGTGGGAGGATATTTTGTGATGCGCGGCGGGGAGCGCATTGTGCGTGCCCTGCTGATGCAGAGGTGCAATGTCCCGCTCAACATTTACCGCGAAAGATTCTCGTCGCAAGGCCCATTCTTTTCCCCAAAGGCGGTGGTCATTCGTTGCAAGCGGCCCAGTGGTTTGACGATTCAGAACTATTTTTACTACACCACCACCGGTGAGGTCGTTTTCAGTTTTGCGCGTAAAGTGGTTTGGCATATTCCTGTCCCGCTCCTGCTGTTTGCGTTGAACACCCGCCACTGTTCCTCGCTGGAGATGTACAAGCTGCTCACGATTGGCTTCACCAGCAGCAGCAGCGCCCACGTGGCCCGCGTCGAGGCACTTCTGCAGCATCACCACCAAAAACCATACGGGTCGCTGGTGCATTTCTTGGACTACATCGCAGTACTGGGCCGAATGTACCGGTGCTACCACGAAACATCCAACACCTTTCACTTTCTGCCACAGTTTCATGCGACGTATCAGGGCCAGCATGACGCCTGGTACGGGCTGTTTATGCTTCGCCGCCACGTCTTGCCGCACCTGAACGTCGATGAGCCAACGCCGGATTTGCCGCCCACTGCCTCTCTGGAGGCGGCCACCAGCTGGCTCTCCCCGAAGCTCCTTCAGGAGTTGGATGCCAAACTGGATGCCATGATTGCCATTGTGCGACAGCTGTACGCCTTTTTTGACGGCAACACGGAGCATCAGGGCAACGACGTCCCCGCCTACCAGGAGATATTTACCGTCTCACAAGTTCTCATGGGCGGTTTCGAGGTTTGCCTCAACAAGTACATGAAAAGTTTTGTGTATCGCATGGGAAGCCACATTCCCGCCCATCTTTTTAAATCCATTATGCAACTGGACGAGCTGTCGGGGAAGGAGTTGGGTGGGGTTACTAATCAGCTGCGACAGTATACAGAGTACAGTGAGCGACGCAGCATAAGTGAACCGCTAGACGCGTTGCACCGCCTACTGATCACCGGGAACCTGACGCTAGACCGTGAGGAGGATTTTTACTGTCCTCAAACATCCGGGTGGGTTGTGATGGCAGAGCATCTGAACTTTTACCGCTTTTTTGAGCAGCTGCGGTGCTTACATCGAGGCAAAACAATTGCGGACATGCGTTCCAGCGAGGTGCGCAAATACCCCTGCGAGGCATTTGGGTTTATCTGCATGGTCCATAGCCCGGATGGGGCGGACTGTGGTGTATTGAACCATATGAGCATCAGCACAATTGTGTCCAACACACCCCCCGCAGGGTCTCGACAGGAAGGGGAGCTGTTGGCGTGCATCAAAGGGGAAATTCCAAGCCTTCGCAACGGCGGCTCGTTGGATTCTCTTGTAGATCGCCTAGTGGGCACAGTTCCTGTCTGGTTGGAGGGAAAAATGCTGGGGTACCTAACACCAGAGGAGGCACAGCGGGTGAGCAAGGCGCTGCTTCGAAAGAAGGCGTTGAGAAATCGTGATAGCATGGAACTGAGCGGTATTGTGCGCCGTCGAAACGTGAGCGCCTTCAACGCAATCGAGGTTGTTTTTGTCCCACCAGGCAATAAGGATCCACAGGGGTTGTACATATTTTATGACAATGGCCGTATGATGCGTCCTGTGCAGCAGCTCGAGTCTGCCTCCGGCGGCAGCGATTTGCCCTTTCCCTTGGTGTACGTCGGGACCTGGGAGCAGACGTGGCTCGACATCGCCAGTGTCCCCTCGGACCTCCTCGACGGGGTCACGCAGCTGAACCGCAAGTATGAGTTTATGGAGCAGAACGGGAGTAACATTCTCAGCCTAACCTCGACAACGATTCCTTTTTTTGAATACAACTGTTCGCCGCGAAACCTGTTCCAGTGTGGCTTGTCCAAGCAGTCTGCCGGAACTCAGCTGCAGTCACTAGCGTGGCGCAAGGAGGCAAAGCTGTTTCGCATGTACGCTCCACAACGCTACATTAGCCGAACTCTACCGATGGATTATTACGGCCTAGACGATGTGAATTTGGGCGTGAATGCCGTAATTGCCATTTTGGCCTATACCGGCTATGACTTGGACGACGCCGTCATTTTAAACAGCACCGCCTCCCAGTTTGGCATGCTCAACGCCGGCATTACGGTGGCTAAAGTGATCACCGCCGGCGGCAAAGGGGATAAGGATGACGTCTTTGTCTTTCAGAACCTCTTGTCGAACGGGCAGCCCTTCACGCCTGAGCTGGACGCTCATGGGCTGCCGAGAAGACGCGCGGCACCTGGTACGACGGAATGGCTTTCCTTTGATTCGGACCACAAGTACCCCAGCCTGCGCGACAGTAGTGCGGTGTATTGCTGCGCCAAACGCTACGAACGCGTGGACCCCCTCATGAATAAGAAGGTGTACGAGTACGCCCGCCACCACGTTACAAAGTGGAGGCAGTTTGACAAAGGGGAAAACGCCTGGGTTCACAGTGTGATTCCTCTCACCTACGATGGACCCGACCCAACCAGCGCACTTGTCGTGTTTCGTATTCCTCGCCCACCCGCCATTGGCGACAAATTCTCCTCTCGCCACGGACAGAAGGGGACGCTTCCACTGCACATTCGAGCCCACGATTTGCCGTTTAGTACGCGTGACGGTATCACGCCAGATATCATAATTAACCCACATGCCTTTCCCTCGCGCATGACGGTGGGGATGGTGCTGGAGATGATGGGGGCGAAGCTGGGCGCGATCGAGGGCCGCTTTTGCGACCACAGCGCATGGAGCGTGGTGGACGAGCGGCCACGCTTCGCCGAGGTTATTGGGGATTCCTTGCAAAAGGCCGGCTACAACCGCTACGGACGGGAGAAGCTCATTGATGGCATTAGCGGGGAGGAGATGGAGGCGGACGTGTTCATGGGCATCTCCGGGTACCAGCGGCTGCGGCACATGGTGAACGACAAGTGGCAGGCGCGCGCCCGCACCGACTCCCACACGCACCGCGCCGTCACAAAGACGGGGCAGCCGGTCAAGGGGCGCAAGCGGCACGGCGGGGTGCGGGTGGGCGAGATGGAGCGCGACGGCTTGCTCTCGCACGGCAGTGCCGAGGTGGTGGTGGACCGTCTCCTGCACGTCTCCGACAAGACAAAGGCCTTGATATGCGTGGAGTGCGGCTCCCTCCTCTCCATATACGAGCGACACGCGACGGAGTACTCCACGTGGAAGACGTGCAAGTTTTGCGGTGCCGGATCGCAGGAGGCGACGGACACGATTGCGTTTGTGGAGATTCCGCAGGTGCTGCGCCTGTGGGCCGCGGAGCTCGCCAGCATCGGCATCCGCGTCGTGCTGAAGACGAGCGACGGGGTCGCGTGAAGCCGGCGAGATGAGGCGGGCAAAAAAAAAAGCAGGGGCGAGCGGCAGCGAATTGAGTTCATAACGTTTAAAATCCAAATTGCATGAATTAAGAAGAAAAACAAAACACGACTGGAGAATTAAGAAGAGAAGACAAACAAAAAAAACACACACACACGCTCAAACACACAAAGTCCCCGGGAGAATGACGCGTAGTGCGAGGAGTAAATGGCGAAGGCAACGGGCGGCAAAATGGAGGGGAAGGTCTATTCTTCGATAACTCCCTCTTCCTCTTTCTCTTTGTGTGTGTGTGCGTGTGTGTTTGTGCCCGGATTAAGTGGTTCTTTTTCCGCCACTTTCTGTGCATGCCACAGCCGCGTGGGTGGGTGGGGAGGGGGGAGGGAGGCGTTCTTTTTTTTCCCCAACTTTTCTCCCCCGCACTAGCCATGGATGCGCCACTCATTTGGCTCTTTTTTTTCTTGATCTCTCTTTTCTGGCTGGGAGTAACCGCTTGAAGAGGTGACATGCTCAATCGGCGGCGGGCGGGGGCAACAACAGCAAGCTCCGAATTTGCCGTTGTGGAAGGGCGTCTTGCCGCATTTGCGCCGCACCACCTGCCTACGCTGCTCACAGGACTCGATGCCGATGAGGGGGAGGGCGTGGTTCCCGCGGAGGTTTCCGTCGCGGGGCGCCCCGCGCGCCAAAAGTCAAGGTCGACGCAGGTGATTCTTTTTCTTTGCCTAAACATCGGCAGTGACCCGCCGGACTGCCCACGGATCGAGCCCTGTTCGCGACTGGAGTGCTGGATTGACCCCCACGTGGCGCAGATTTCCCGTTTTTCCCCGGAGGGCGGCGGCGACTCCATCGCGGAGAGTTTGGAGCGGCAGTACCGCTCCCAGCAGCGGGATGCCGCCTTCAAGCGGGCGGTGGACGCCCACTTGGAGGAGGCCAAACATCTCATGGCGGCGTCCCGCCGGAAGGCGGACAGTGGTAGGGTGTTGTTGCACTACAACGGGCACGGCATGCCGCGGGCGACGGACTACGGTGAGATTTGGTTCTTTGACAAGGACCGCACGCACTACGTGCCGATGAACATTGTGGAAATGTCACAGCTGCTGGACTCGCCCACGCTCTACGTCTTGGACTGCAACTCGGCCGGCTCCATCCTGCAGCACTGGTACAAGGAACGCCTGCACGAAACCCGGCCCCATGACATATTTTTTTGCGCTTGCAGTGCGGGAAGTTTTCTTCCGCTGAATCCGCAGCTTCCTGCCGATGTCTTGACGTCGTGTCTTACGACACCCCTGCGAATGGCGTTGGAGTGGTATATTAGTTTTTCGCATCGTAGGCATTTGCTACCAAATGTAACGGCTGAAATGATACACAACATTCCAGGCGAACTCTCCGAGCGGAAATCGCCGCTGGGAGAACTTAATTGGATTCTTATCGCTGTGACCGACACCGTTGCATGGTGCACGACGCCTCCGGCTCAGTTTTACCAGCTGTTTCGACAGGACACAATGGCAAAGACCCTTTTTAGAAGTTTTTTATTGGCGGACCGTATATTGCGTGAGGTGGGATGTGTTCCTGTGGCACATCCCCCCATCTCAGCACAGGCGCACTTGCACCACGTCTGGGATCTCTGGGAATACACGTTGGAGCAGGTCATTTGTCAGTTGCCGGAGCTGCTGACCGCGGAGCTCACGGTGAAATCAGGATACACGTACAAGCCTTCCACCTTCTTTCTGGACCAGCTAATAGCCTTTAAGGTGTGGGTGGAATCTGGTGATCTGCGAGAGCAACCTGAGGAACTTCCAAGTGTCCTTTTGGCCCTCACGCAGATTTCCTACCGAGTACCCGCACTAACACTCTTGGTGCGGTACATGGATTCCGGCGTGAGTGCCGGCAGGCGTGCGATTCACTGTGGGATCTTGCCCTACGCCAGCAAACTCCTTGTGCAGACCCCCGATGTGTTTTTACTCGTGAGTGTATTGTGGATGCAGTTGATCCGGGCCTCCTGCCATCAAGGGACAGAGGAGCTGCTTAAATCACGGTTGGATAAGTATTTTATTCGTGTTTTGCAATTGGATGAAAAGAGCACAAACTTCATGCCCGTCGGAGATGATCGGGCCGTGGAAACGTTTCTCAGTAATGGTAATTGTTGTACTTCCGGTGGTATTCCAGCCGCCTCAGTTGTGGACTTCGCTGAGAGCGCCACCTGTCCTACAGCCATGCCTAACGGGGATACAAAGTACTACCTCTTGAAGGAGCTGGATCTACATCGCTGTAAGGCCATGGCATGCTACGTGCTCTGTCAGTGGATGAAATGCGGAGGTGAGCAGCAGTACGTGGCGTGTTGGAACAATCAATTGTTGAATGCTGCCTTTTCTCTTTTGGAGTCGCCGAATGCGGAGGTTCGTTCTTGGTCCTGCTTGGTACTTGCCCAGCTGTTTTCGGGCCTGCGACACGCAAAGGAGTTTGCCTCCATGGAATGCACCACCCACCTGGATCTTTTCACGTGTCTGCTGCAGGATAAATCCCCTATTGTGCGCAGCTCTTGTGTGACGTTGCTGGCGTCGCTGGTGGGGTTTCAGGTCGACGTCCTCCCTGTGGAGGGTCAGATCCGCCGTGTGCAGATGGAAAAATCACTCCTTATTAAACTACGCGGCTTTATCTTTGATGCGAGTATGAGTGTTCGCGAGGAGTTGATATTTTTTGCTTGCCAGGTGCTCTTTCACTACGAGAGCCTGTTGTCCACGCTGCAGTCGAGCAGCACCGCAAATCGCTACATGGATTACGTCCAGGAAGTTGGCAAGTACTCCCCAACTTGGATGGTGGATGAGCCGGACGTGCGGGTCACGTCGCAGTTAAGTGTCTCGCGGCCCACAAGCAACACGCGTTTTGCGCAGGCCGTGATTTTTACGACGGGGTTTCTCCCCAGAGACGACCCCGCCCCCTCCGCCGCGGGCCTCTGCCGGGAGGCCATCGACCCCAAGGTATTGAAGATGCTGCGGGAGATGGTACACGATGCCGCGCTGATGTTGTTCACGCTTTACCACACCTGCGACACAAATAAGGTGGTGGCGGCGATAAAGGCGTTGCTGACGCAACGGCCACCGCAGTCGCATCGCTTTGAAAAGGAGTCTCTCCGAAGCATGTCTCGTGTTGTCTCAACCGACTCCTCACACGTTGTATCCGAGGCGGATCGAGCACGCTCAACAAGGAATGCCGATAACATGCGACAGTTGGTGCTGGACATGCAGGACCGAAGGTTGGAACCGATGGCGGCTCATGGCCACAGAAACAAGTCCTCAAAGGTGGAGGATAATGGGATGCACAGAGGCAACGGTGCCGCCTCCAGTTCTGTCACCACGCGTTATCAGGTGCTACCAAGCCTGATTCCTGGCGATCAAATCACTGTCGCCACATTCCGTGCCTTGGAACCCACGATGGTTTTAGCTACCAAGAATAGGCGCATTTACCACACTTCGTATGAGACATATAACACCCAAACACACATCTATGGCTTTTCCGTTCCCCTTTTTGCCCCGTTGCATGATGTGTTGGTTATCAATGACTTGTCTGAGCAGGCTGGATTGCTGCTTGTGACCAAGGAAGGCGGCTTTAGTCTTATTAGAGGGTGTTGGGGAGAGGGACAGGGAAGGCCAACCGAGGTGGCCGCGTTTTCTGCGTGTCCACCAAGGGGTATTGTCGACATCAAGTCTGTCTACCGGTCCTACAATGCCAATCTCTTGTACGGAGGTCCGATTGGCAGCAATGGTGGGACCGAGATTCACGTGCTTTCCCTGGACGAGGAGCAGGTCATTCAACGAATGAGGGTTTCTGGGGATCCTACGCTGACGTCCTTGACGGCACACACAACAACGCGGGCAATTTTTGCGGGGTGCTCCGATGGTGTGGTCCGTTATTACGACGATCGCCAGAAACAAGGATTTCTTGGCGTTGTGGGGATGTTTAATTGCAAGGGGCTCTCGTCCTCGGCCTCCTCTTTCACCGCTTCGTCCTCCACTGCTGAAGCTATTGTTGGTGCAGGCCCCGTGGAAACAGGCACCGGTGCCTTTATGGTTGCCGCGGCAACTCGCAGCGCTGTGCATATCTACGACTGCCGCAAATTCACGGAGCCTGCATTCGAGGTGGATGTTTTTTCGCTCTGCGGCGGCCATGGCGGCTGGCCTTCTGTGACTCGATCCCCTTCCATTATTGCCTTTGCGACGGGTGTGCATACGGGGTTGTTGGGAGCTCTTCTTTCCGGTGGCAGCTATCTCGCCATGAATGCGCGGGGAAGAGCACTGCTAGAGAAGCCAATCAAAGTTTCGAACACGCAAGGGTCGCCGTTGCCAGGAAGCTGCGCGGTGCATCCACTGCGTCCCTTCATGTCGGTGGGAGGGGAGATCATGTACATGCACTGAGGATTGCTGGTCATGGGGACGCGGATGCGGAGGATGCTAGTGGCAGTGGCGGTGGTGGTGGTGCCGGACAAGCGCAGAGGATAGCGGATTAAAGTTTGTTGGCGTCGCAAATTGTGTTTACCTTTTTTTTAAAACAGTTTTTTTTATTTTTTATTTTTATTTTTGTTTATGCTGGACGGAAAAAAAGAAAAAAGAGAAAAAACAATTGTCTTCAAATGCGTTCGTGCTTCGGCGCGGAAGGAGGATGTTGTGTCGCTTTGTGTGTCGTGTGTCGATTGGAGCCGCAGAATGACGCCGCTGCCACCAATTGTACGTCTCTTCCACGCCTTTTCTTGCCCACGCCAGTCAAGTCGCGGAAATGGACTACGTTGTCCTCACCCCCACGGAGCTCACCCTGTGGAGGGAGAAGGCGGCGCCGACGATACGCAAGGTGACGGACCTGCTGCTGCGCGGCGGCGCTATTGGGTTCCTGGAGATGGAGCGAAACCTCCATCTGGGCTCGGAGGAGAAAGGCAAGGCCGCCACGGGAAAGAGGCGCGTCAACCCTGTGCTGTTCAAGTCGATTATGGGCAAGTCCGGGGTACTGCTGACCCCGGATGAATATAGAAATCTTCGCACGGCCTACTCGGATGAGGGCGGATTTCTCGTGGACGATTTTGTCGCGCTTGTCTGCCCCTTGCGGAGTCTTGGGGCCCGTGAGGCGGGCATTTTGCGAGACATGTGTGCGGGTGCCACGCGTGCCACCACCGCCACGTTTGCCTTGAATGACCTAGTGCATACGCTCGAGGACGCGCTTTCGTCGAGCGAAGCCGCCGCCGACGAAAGTGGTGACGCGGCACCGATTTTTGCTTCTGCGCTGATGGAACTCCAATTGGTCTTTAACCGCTCGCGCTATCCGAAGGGGTTTGTGCCGCCGCTGGACGTGATGAATGCCTTTGCGGCGATACTTCTCAACAGTGCGGGTGCCGGCGAGCCACTTTTGAAGTGCCTGGCCGCGGTGAGGCTGTCCCCCGCAACTTCCTCGCCTGCTTCACCTGCGCTCACCCTCAGCCCTGCGGCGACGGTCGACGCAACTCGGCAGCCGCGCGGGTATGACTACTACACCGACCGCGACAACCGAGATGAGTGGATCCGCGGGAGAGAGGAGGCCCCGCCGCGGCCGATGTACCAGCGCCACCTGCCCGGCTATCAAGGACACCTGCCCACGTACTCCAGCAAGTTTGGCCGGTCGTTTCACCCGATTGAGGAGTCGATGCCGGAGCTCTCACGTCCGAAGGCTCAGCTCGAGCCGGTGCCTGCCGATCGCTACGGCCCTGCAGTGGAGTTACGGGGCACCTGGGTAAATCGGCACCACTTTAAACTGGCCTAGGCGGAGCAGGGACCGCGGCGGGGCGAGGCGAGGACGCGTATGTAAAATTACTCAATCAGCCACGGCAAAAAAAAAGAAAAGAAAAAAGAAACGCTGCCAAGCACGTGAGGGACAATCAGCATCCTGGCCCTCCCTACTGTGAATGTCTCTGGAGGCAGCGCGAGGGCGAGAGAGAGCGAGCAAGAGAGAGCCAGCAAAGGGGGCTTCAAGGAGGGGAAAATGTGTTGATATATTCCTGTTTTCCCTTTAACGTATCTGTTCTTTTTTTTTTTCCTATTTTCTAGTTTCTGTGCGGAACTGTTAGGAGCTTCACAGACCTTACACTTCAAAAGGGACACCACCCCATGCTGCGTCCTGTTCGCTCCTTTCCAGTAGCGTTATGCACACCACGCCGGTATGCGGCCTCTGCAAAATGGTTCAGTAACGCGAACGACGCTAACTCCTTTATGGGTGCCTTGAAAGGAGTATTGCTTTGCCTCTGTGGCATTGCGTGTATCAATTTGTGGTTTCGTGGCAGCGTTTTAGGGAAGGTGAATACGGAAAACGATGTTTACATTCCCGTGGCGGCGCTGCGGACAAAAGTACATGAGCCAAGGACCGATGGTTTTGTTGATGGCTTGGACGCGGTGGAACGCGGCGACAACACGCAGCGAAGACACTAATGGAGGTGTGTGGGTGCGTATGCGTCCCTTTCATCTTGCGCGTTATTCCTTCTCTTTTTGTTATTGCCTGCAAAAGCCCCCTCCAGCGACGCATTGCTGTTTAATGTGTGTTTCGTTTTTTTTTGTACTACTTTCTAGTCCGTTTTTTTTCTCGTCTTTTTCTTCCTTTCTTTTGCTTGCTCACTTTTCTTTCTTTTCCCCACCTCCTTTCATGTTGTTTGCCCCTATCGCCTGCAGAGAGTCTACGTGGCAGTCCGAACAACTTGTTATATTGCTCCATGTCGGCCAAGGCCGCTCCAAAGACGCTGCACCAGGTGCGGAACGTGGCGTACATCTTCGCCGCATGGGCGGGCCTCCAAAAGGGGTTCGCAGAGAAGTCTGCCAACGATAAGCTGTGGGTGGAACATCAGCGACGGATACGCCAAGAGAACGTCGAGCGACAGCATGCAGCGCATGCGCTTGAGGAATTAAAGCACGATGAGGAGCTGGAGAGAGCCATTCCCGCCATCGTGCCCCAGGAACTTCACGGGCTTGTTAAGGCGCTTGAGCAGTAGGTGCTGCTGGGTCAGGCTTCTTTACTCTACTCTCGCTGTGCGTTTTTGCACTGGGGAGATGTTGTGCAGGCAAAGGTTAACAAATAGGTGTTTATTTTCATTCGTGTTTTAGGTAGCAGTTGTAGTCCCCGTAAGGGCGCGTGTGTGTGTGTCTGTGTGTGAAGGAAGATGAAGAGTGTAACGCCGAGTGGTAATGCGGTGCTTCGCCGGTATCAGGAAGCCCGTTGCTGCTCTCCCATTCACTGATCTTGTAGCTCGAGGGGAGGAAACTGAGTTGCGGGTTAAGTGAGTGTGGGAGAGGGGGTTCTCGGCGTTGCCTGGTGCCTCTTCCCTGCAGGTTGGTCTCTCTCATGCGTCGTTGGTGCGGAATTCTTTATATATATATATATATGCATATATGTTTCTATCTCTATCTTTTTTTTTTCTCCCCCCCGCCTTGCGCCTCACTATTTCGCTAGTGCTAGAAGGATTTTTTTTTCCTCTTTTAATTTTTGTCCCCACGGCTGTATTAATTTGGGTGCTGCCGTCGTGGACCTTTTTTTTTGGGGGTATAACGTAGGCTGCTGGACGGCTGAGGCGCCTTTTGCGGGGAGGAGAGGGAACCGGCTTCTTCGTCGGTCTCTGACACTTCCGTGATCGCCTCACCCGCCCTGCAGTGCACCCTCCGCGCGAGAAGCACGGCGAGGAATCCGTTTCGCCTACACCCGCATCCGTGCACGCTGCGGTGTGGGAGGTGTAGACGCGGTGCAGCCTCTTCTCGCGGGAGGCGCCTTTTTGGTTGAACCAATCGCGGTGTAACGTCCTAAAATGACGGCCTTGTCACTTGTGCTGCCCAGCCTCGATCAGGCCGTGGTGGGGTTCGAGTCTATGGACTCGTGCAGTGTGGATGACGTGGAGGTGGCCGTGGAAAACGCCCACAACTGCCGGATGTTTCTCTTGGCCATGGAGTTCCTGCTACAGAAGCAATGGGAGCACTACCGCCCCCATGACGGTGGCTTCTCTGACGCACCACAACAGATGCAGGAAGGGGAGCTCTGTCAGTACTTCCCGGTTCATCAAGTGCCTGTGCGTGGAAGTGCCTGCTGTGCTGAAAAGCAGCATCGGACTTTGTTTGGGGGCGGTGCGGCGGGCCTGTTACGTGACTTTATTTACCGTCTTATTTGTCACGCGCGCTGCAGCATCGAGTGCTATCCGATTACACTCGCACTCGTGGACCGCTTTTTTGTGTCCCTGGGGAAGGATTCCGTCGCGGCGGAGTACGAGGCGGCGGCGGATCACTTGCCGTACGTGTTTGCCGTGTTGTTGTTAATCACAGCGAAGTACCGCGACGACAGGTTCCGGAGCAACCGTTACTTTAGCCAGCTGGCGGAGATTTCCCTGGTAGAGTGGAATGCGCTGGAGCGACTCGTAATTCGTGTTTTAAAATTCTGCGTGAACGTGCCGGTGCTTGAGTACTTTGCGTACGAGAAGCTGCTGCTCGCAGAAATGACGCGACAGGAAGGCAGAGCGAACGCCCTCGCCTCACTTGGCCAGAGCCCTCCCCCGGAGAAGGTGACCAGTTCGCTGCGACTCGGCAATGATGCTCCCACCCCGGGCGTCGATTGGGCGGAGACGGCGAGCAAAGATAACACCAGTTTTCATTCCTGCGGTATCACCGCCTCGCCGCCATCGTTGCATTCTCAATGCCCTCCTGTCTCCGCCGAGAGCTCACCGGCGTGTTGGCGGCGGAGCTCGTAGCCAATACGCACCGGCGCTTGAGGTTTGTTTCTATGCTTGAGGATGCTTCACCCTCTTTTCTTACACGCACATACACACACACACATATATATATATATATAGGGGCTTGTAATGGAGGCGAGTGAGGGACATGTATGAGCGTGCGAGGCCCGGCCAACCACTTAGCTGGCCGGTCTTGCCGCCAGAGTGACACCCACCTTTATGTGCAGACGCGTCTATATGCAGTGTATGTGATGGGTGCAGTGGGATGGTGACATCTGTGTAGGATATTTCTTCTTTCAGCGTAATTGTTTTTTGTTATTCTTCTTCTTTTGCTTCTTGCGCTAAATAGCCTTGCGGGTTACTCAATCACCTGCTTTGTGGTTCTTTTGTTGCTTCCCCCTTTTTTTTTTCTATTTGTGGTTTCTAGCTGCCGTCCGTCACTCTACCCCATGTTAGTCGTTATATATCTATTTATATATGCATCTCTATCTATTTATATGTATGTGTCTTTGTATATTTCGCCGCTCACTGTTTAGAGCTATATGTGTAACTACAGCCACCAATACCATGAGCATATGTGTGTGTGTGTGTGCACATACCTGTGTGCAACGCACGGCCCTATATGAGAGGATTCATACAAGAAACCAACGATACAAACGCTTTGAGAAATAAGAATAATGTACACGCTTTTTTTTTGTTCTTTTTTAATTTTTTTCTTTTTTTATGTGTTTCTGCTTTGTTTTTGCTTCGCGGCTATTTTGGTTGCGTTTATAATATATATATATATTTATGTCTATGCATGTATATATCTCTCTCTCTATGTGTGTGTGTGTGTGTTTCTGCTTGGCACACTCGCGCCCGCACGCCCTCTCCTCCGCATGCCCAGGCACGCACGGCCGCCACGCGTGCCAACCTCGCCTTGCAAGAGGCGGCGAGTGCGGCGTGGCGGCGCGAACACTGTGATGTTGGCAGGCGGGGGGAGGGGCCGAGGAGAAATCAAAAACACCAACAGCAACAGCAGCCGCCGCCGCAATGAGCGAAACCAGAGGTGGTGAACAAACACGCGCCTTCCCCAACGGCCCGGGACGCGACGCGGTCACGCCGGTGCGGCACGCACGACGTGTCACGAAAAGAGGCCCTCCCCCCTCCAACTAAGACGAAGGGGGGAGGGGACGGAGGGCGGTTGGAAGTTGGGGGTCCGAGGGCCAAAAGAAAAAAGAAGAAAAAAAAAGGAAGAGGGAATGTGAGTAAGCAGGAGGATCAAAATTTTTTTTTTGTTGTGTGTTTTTTTGTTTGTGC
Organism: Trypanosoma conorhini; assembly: GCF_003719485.1. Taxonomy (NCBI): domain Eukaryota; phylum Euglenozoa; class Kinetoplastea; order Trypanosomatida; family Trypanosomatidae; genus Trypanosoma; species Trypanosoma conorhini. The sequence goes on along the minus strand of NW_021704311.1, from coordinate 245 downwards.
CCTGTCATTGAATGGCGAATGACGCGGTATGTCTTTCAGCGTGGAGCCGCGGCGAGAGAAGCGTTGAGGCACGAGAGGGGAGGCCAGAGAAAATATCCGTTCAGCGAACAGAAGAAGAAAAACAAAAAAGTATAAAATATAAAGTGCGGACCGTGATAATTTGCTCCACTACGATGCGGGTGTCTTCACAGGACGTTGGAGAGAAACGCGGTGGCGCTACGGCACGGGCGAGGCGTGTGGACGCA
>NW_021704298.1:3463-27880 GCF_003719485.1 Trypanosoma conorhini | reverse complement strand
GGGGTAATTGTCTATCTGTACTTGTATTGTTTCTGTGTGTCGAGTGCGACTCAGATGCTGATGTGCAGCCGATAGAAATTTAATCAAGCGATCAAATATATATTTATATATATATATTGGTTTTCTTCCTTGTTCATTTTACTCTTATGGAGGGAAAAATATTGGTGGATTCTTTGTTGTTTTTCTTCTTTCCTGCTGTGGGGCGGCTGGACGGCGCCATTTTCTTTTTTTTCGGTTTTCTTTGCTTTGCTTCTGTGTCTTGCACGTGGCAAGTAAGCGCGTGTGCCTCCCCCGCGCTTGGGGGGACCTCGATGCGATAGGCGTTGGTGCCATGCGTTCGTCCTCGCCGTGTTTGTTTACCAGAGACAGGCTGCTGGAGTTTGCATCCCTGCGGCGAGCGGCGCAGCAGCAGGCGGAACGGCTGGATGAGTCAGGGCGGAAGGGCGGCGCAGAGGCCGCGGTGAACGGCACCAGCGAGCGTGGGATAAGTGGCGCGGCGCCGCCTCCGTGGGTCCGCGCGTTGACGCATTTTGTGGAGCTCGAAAGCACAGTAAACCTCAAGCTTGCGCGACTGCACGAGCAGCAGCGGGAGTTTCTTCAACCAAAGTTTCTCTCCGACGAGGAGGAGGAGGCACAGAGGCAACAGGTCGAAGCGAACGCGCAAAGCATTCAATGCTTGCTTCGGGAACTCGAGCGCATGGTCATCTCTGGCACGCGCCCACAGGACCCAGCCAACGAGGACGAGGTGCAGGCGTCGGAAAACGCCAAGAAGCATCTCTCGTCTCGGCTATCCGCAACTATTCAGTTCTTTCGCGAGGGACAGGAGCTCTACGCCGCACAGCTACGGCGATGTGAAGAGAAGAAACAGCGATACAGACAGATTGGCTCGTGCGAAGCGCATGAACGGATGGAACGGGAGGAAAAGATTGCCCAGTACCTTGAGCTTGGGTATACCCAGCTTGACATTCAAGAACTCCTTGAAGAGGATGCGAGACAGAAGGAAATTAGTCGCGAAGTTCAGGAAATATTGCGAAGTGTAACGGAGTTGCATGCTATGTTTAAGGATTTGGGAACAATGGTGGTGGAGCAGGGGAGCGCCTTGGATCGCGTTGACTTCAATGTGCAGCAGGCGCAACTAGCCGTAAAAGGGGGCGTTGCAGAGTTGAAAAAGGCGCGTGAAAAGCAGGGTGGGTGTTGGGTAATGTGATGTGCGTCATTACATATCAAGGTTGATGCCTTTATTCGTCTCTTTGTGTGTCTGTGTCCTTACGTGTGTGTTGCTTCGCTTTCCCGTTCTGTATAGTTATCCTTGCGTGTCTGCGTTTGCGCGTATTTTTATGCGGTGAATTTTTGCTCACTTAGTTTTGGTTGTTGCTATTATTTGTCTGTCTGTGTGTGTGTGTGCTTTTTTTTTCCATTATCACCTCACTGTTTTGTTGCTGTTGCGCCTTGGGAGAGGGTGGTGGATTTCTCTTGCGGCAGCGGCTCTCCTTGCTGTGGGGACCTTTACTAATGCCGAAACGACTTTTATCTGCTCCATGTGTTTGGATTTTGCCTTGGCTCTTCGTGCACTACTCTGCCCCGGGCCTGAAAACAACACGCACACACACATACAAACACACACTTGCGTAGAAAAAGTTGGTTCACATGCGGTCACTGACGGAGGAGGAGACGAAGAAGCTGTTCGACAAGCTAGCGCAGTATATTGGGCCCAATACAACGCATCTGTTAGAGCGCAAGGGCGAGGAAGAGGAACATGTATTCAGGCTGCACAAGAGCCGCATATGGTACATGCCGCTGCGCCTCGCCAAGCTTGCCAGCTGCGTGGCAAAGTCGAATCTGATGGGTATTGGTGTACTCTTCGCAAAGGTAACCCACAACGGACACATCCGCATTCAGGTGACGGCGCTGGAGTACATTGCCCAGTATTCCCTTTTTAAGGTGTGGGTAAAGCCGAACCAGGAGCAGAAGTTTCTCTACGGCGGTCACGTCACACGCACCGGTCTTGGCCGCATCACGGAGTCGACGCCAAAGTACCAAAAGGTGGCGGTTTTCTCCATGGGGGATGTGCCGCTGGGGTTTGGTGTGGCCGCGCTGGGGACGCTGGAGTGCAGAAAGTGCGAAATGAACAGCACAGTTTTGTTCCATGAGGCGGATGTGGGGGAGTACCTCCGCAACGAGGCAACGCTGACATGAGGGGCCAGCCACACTCTTAACCCTCACCGCCAAGGAGCAAAGCGCGAGGCAAGAGGAATGCGGATAAACAGAAAAGGAATATCAAAGAAACAGAAAATAAAAGAGCAAGTTGGTATACCACCACGCGTGTTGGCAATACATATACGTGTAACCAGTGGCTTTGGATTAGGAAAGGGGGCGAGGTGCTCCTTCCCGTTGTGCAACGCCAGACCTTCTAAGACGAGGTTAAGCTGGCCCAATATGATTTACAAAGCCGGCACAGCGCCAATGTGATGTCCCTTTACCTGCTTTGATTCTGCTTCCTCAAGGTGCCTGTCTTTTTTTTTTGGCTTGTTGTTTCTAACTATGGCCCACGCACCTTCTTCTCTGGCTGGGCGTGTCTTCGTGGTAGATACTAGTAGTGAAGGCGGGGAACTGGTCTGCTAGTTTGAACCAAGCAAAGTGTCTAGACAACTGTGATGTCGGCCGCGACGCAGCACTCCATGGCGCGGCTGCGCACGAAGATGCTCCGTGCCGCGAAAACATTCCCCGACTACAACTTCCGCAATTACTTTGTGCGCCACGTGAAGGACCAGTTTGCGGAGATGGAGCGGTGGACCGTGGAGGAGCAGCGGCGCTTCCTGGCGCAGGAAGGCGCAAATAAACTGTGCGAAATGCGGCGCATGGCGCTTGTCAATCGAATGTTCTCCACAAGTCCGGTGTTTCTTGAAAAACGTGCAGCTCCCCATTGTACTGGTGCCGAACAGCAGACGAAAGAGAGGGAGTAAGTAAAAAAGTAAAAGAAAAACGAAAAGGGAACGAAGAAGCGTGAGATAGGAAGAGTTTCTCTGCAAGTGTTTGTTTATGGCTCGACGTCGTTGCGCGTGCGGGTTATTTTAGTTTCTCTGTTAACTTTGGTCGTCTCTCTCTCTCTCTCTCGACTGCTATTGCTGGATGACGGTAGAAAGGAGGTTTGGTTTACTGAGATATTTACTTCTTTCTTTCTTTTTAACGCATATCACTTTTGTTATAGGGCTCCACGTTTCTTGCTCTACGCGAGCAGAAGTCAAGCTGGCGCTTCACATTCTTTTTGTCGTTTCTCCTTCTCTCACCTCATTGGGGAGGATATGTCTTGGGGTTTCCTTTGCCACGACGGTGTTGCTGCCCTCGCGCACTCCTCTTATGCCTCACGGTGTGTAACCGTGTGTTTGTGTATGTGTGTGTGTTTTTTTTGCTTCGTGCGTTTCTTCTGGAGATTCCGCGTCTTAAGCTGTAGTAAAATTGGGGTGCAGTTGGTGTGATGTCAGTGGCGGGCGGCCTCCTTTTCTCCCTGCGTGAGACGTTGATGTGGAGCGCCGTGTTTGCGCTCTGTGGCGCCGCCGTTGAAGAAGCATACCCCGCGCTCGCGACCGTGGTTTTTGGTCTCGTGGTGAGCCTTACGATGCCAATGAGATTTACGGATATACACCAGATGCTGCTGGCAGATGTGAAAGGGAAGTCCGCCTTGGAGAGGTTCCTTGGAAAGCGGGACGGAAATGAAGAGCAGGCGAAGAAAACATTTCTGCTGCTAACCGCAATCGTGTTGGGGGCGGCCTTTACGCAACTGGACTGGAACGAGTGGTTTCAGGTTTGGCCATATCCTGCTGTGGTCTCCTTCGCTCTTGCGCACGCAGCCCTGCTGCTTTTAGGGCTGCGGCGGAAGGTGTGAATACATGCAGAGGCACGAGCATTGGGAAGAAAGAGGCCATCTGACTCGTGGCAAAGAGGCAACTGGGTGATACTTCCTTGTGGCGCGTGAGGTGGTAATTTCTTATTGTTGTTCTTGCCTTTTGGCGAGTGTTTTTTTTTTTAGGAGGTGTTGCCGTTCCGCTTGGGGGTTGAATGGCGAAAATAGGAGGGAAAGAGGGAAGAGGTGGGGGAACAGTGTGCGCGTTTCTCGGCCTCTCTCTGTTTTTTTTTGTTTTGTTTTTCTCACACAGTCTCCCAGGCCACGTTGCCTGCAGCACAGACAAGTCAGCGAGGCGACGAAAAGAGGGGCCGAAATTTCACTCCCCCCCCCCCCGCCATATTCCCGCCTTAGCCGGGCAGAAGGCGCGGCATTTTTCCTCTTCTTTGCCGTGCCCTCCTCACTCCCCGCGGAGAGCCGGAGGGAGGCGGCAATAGGGGGGATTTGGGGAGGACCACTGGGGGATGGCCACATCCTCCTCCCCGTGGGAGACGCTGACGGCGGAGGAGGTGTCACGGCGCCTTGCCGCGCTCGCCACGCCAGCGTCGTCAGATTTTGAGGTGGGCCGATGCTTTAGTCGTGACGCCGTCTTCTCCACCGGCAGTGCGGCGATCGACCAACTGCTGCCAGACGGCGGGGTGGCCTACGGGACGGTACTGGAGATATTCGGCCCGCCCGCGGCGGGCAAGTCGCAGCTGGTGCAGCGGATGTTGTCCGCCTTCGCTGCGCGAGGGAGTGTGGGGTGGGCGGCGGCCGTGGGGGACGGTGGTGACCGCCCACCGCCCCTGTCGGGGGTGGAGAGGGCTGAGAAGTCGGCGCCTGTGCCGCATGATTGGTCCGTGTTTCTGCTCTTCTCAGACCCGTCATCCGTCAGCCCACGTCGTCTTCATGAGCTGCTAAAAACGTCTCTTGCGTCCGCATTGGCGGACAGCGTGCAATGCGGTAACGACGCGGATGCCCTTTCGCAAATGCTATTGAAGAAGGTGAAACTCTTGCCTTTCACGGCACCGAATGACCTGCTGATCTTCTTCCGCTTTCTCGGCCGTGTGGAATATGTCGCGTCGCGCCACCATGAAAATAGACGTCGTGTGTTGGTTGTGGTAGATAACGTGGCACGTCTCTGGGACCATCCCACGTGCGGGACGACGAATCACGCACGACATTGGATGGCGGCCGCGCTTGTACGGGAGGTGCGCAATGCAATTCTGATTGGCAATGGCTGGAGGAGTGCGGCAAACTGCGATCTGGATGAGTGTGGGCGTCGTCATTGTCTGCAGGACGCGGGTGTCAGCGGTCAAGCCATTTCTGCCGCTCCCCGCGGAGGGAGTGTGGCGGTGGTTTTTGTGAATGGATGCACAAGCGTGTACCAACAACACTCGGCAACGGCCACAGCGCTGCCACCAAAGCCATTGGGTGTTCCTGTGTGGTGGGCGGCTGCCGCCGATGTCCGTCTATTTGTGGAGCCTCTCGCTAATGCGGATGTGTTCCTGCAGCATGGGAAGAGCACCAGTGATATGTGTGGCACGCAACAGAGCGGGCGTGCTGCAAGGTCAACGATGCGAGTCCGTCTAGTGAAAGGTGGTCGCACTGCTGGTGCTGAAACCACGGCGGTGTGAGGCGTGTCACCGATAGCTCCCCTCCCGTTGGGGATTGCGCCGGGCAGAACTCAAATCTAAAAACGTTTCTTCTGCCTTACCGTCACTTATTCTCGTTTGTGCTTCTGCGTCTTTCCGTCCCTCTTTGCTTTGGAATTCATTTGTTGTTTCCACCACCGCCTCCTCCACCTGCCGCCTTTTGGTTTGCTTGTGGGCTTGTTTCTTTGGCTTCCCCACACTGCCCCCTGCTGAGGACCGGCAACCCCTGCGTCCAGCCGTGCTTGCATTCTTTTTTTCCTCATTTCCTACTCTTCAAAATATATATATATTGGCTCTCTGCATTGACTGCGTACGTGCAGGAAACCCCGACTGCAGTGCGCGCCGGAGTCGAATGCCCACCATCGTCATTGATGGCTTGACCATTCGTCTTGCCTCCGAATTGCAGAACACGTTCAACCCCCGTCACGCCTTTGGACGCGTGGAACGGGGCGGCTCGCTGGCACTGCGAGAGGCGCCCAGCGGACATCTGCTGCTGCCGTTTGACGCGGAGGGAAATGTTCTTGTCACGCCGGGCCTTCGCTATCAACTTGTTCTTGTGACGGAGCGAAAGTCTGCTGCGGAGCTCACCGACAAATCGCTCCTGCAGGAGCGGCAGCAGCAGCGACATGACCCAAAGCAGCCGCACAAGGACGTGCAAGCGGCGGCGGTAACAGCAATGGAGCCAACCGCAGTGAAGCCAACTGCAGCAGCTAATGGCAACCACGCGGAGGGCAAGGAAAAGGCGGAGGAGGCGGTGAAAGAGCCAAATATAGGCCAGGAACAGAAACGGCGGGGGCGGAAAAACCGGCACAAGACTCCAGCCTCTACGGAGGAACTGAGTGACGCACCGCAGCAAAAGAGGGAGAGGAAGGAAACTCCGCGCAATGACCCCAGTGAGACAGACGATGGTGTCCCGCTTTACCTCACAGTTGGAAGCAAACAGCCCTCTGGCGCGGGCGCCACCGACGCCCCCTCTGCCTTGGCTGCGCGTTCTGGCTCGCCGGCGTCGTCCCACGCGGTAGTTGACAAGTCGCCTAAGAATCGTGCAGCCACGCTGGGGGGGCCCAGCACCTCTGATTCCGATGATGATGAGAACGTCCCGCTTTCGAAGTCCTACGCAAAACAGCAAAAAAGGCATGAGCAGCGGGCCGTTGCACCCACGGTAGCCGCTGTGTCTGCCACCAGCGCCGAGAAGCCGCCAATCCGCCGGCAAGCCAAGCCGCCCCGTCGGGCTCCCGTGGCAACGCCCAGCACGAGTGAATCTGATTGATTTTTCCCTCTGTTACTAGCCGATGAGAAAAATGAGAAGTAAAAGAGAAAGAAGAAAAAACGATTAAGAGAATGGACAAGGAACAATATTTATGCACATGCGTACATTCGTGGTGGCCAGTGTTTTTTTTTAACTTTTTATTGTAACGAAAGGCACATTGTGGTCTCTTTTTCGTCTGTGTGCATGTGTGTGTGTCTGTGTAGGAGAAGGACGACGGGGGCAAAGCAAGAAGTTATACACGTTTCATAAGTAATCGCGCAAATGGGTAGTATTATTATTATTTATTTTCGTTGCTCTGAGGCAAGAAAAGAAAAAGCGCAAAAGGCACAGACGATGTTTCTGTAAAAAGGAGGCGGTGGGGACTGGAAGAAAGCGGCGGTGTGTGTGTGTTGAAACATCATCTTACCCTGGCTCTTTATGTGGCGGGCCCGTGCTGAGCGGCAGTGGTTGGATGTCTATTTGTGCGTGTGTTCCCCTTATCTGGTGCGCCTCATATTTCCAGCGGTGCGCTCCCGCGCCTCTCCTCCCGGCGAGTCTCTGCTCTCGTGCCGCTGGGAATTGTTGTAACTTGTCCCCGCCACCATCGCCACATTCCCTGTTCTGCTCGGCGAAAGAACTAACGGACCGACTGTGCGGAGGGCAATTCAAGTGCGGGAGTGTTGTTGTGTCGTCTGCTGAGCGGCGGCGGCTGCGTCTCCACCCGCCCTATTTCCCTCTTGGCTCCTACTTCCTCTTCTCTGCGTCTCGCGGGTGCGGTGGCGCAGCAACCAGCGCTTTTTTTTTCTTTTGAAGGGAACGGAAAGGGGGAGGAGTGGAAACAAAAACAAAAAAGGCAGGGAAAAAGCCAGGAACACCTCGGTTCGAAGGATCAGCGAAGCAAAAGAGAAAAAAAACAAAAAAAACAGGTATTACCCGCCGCAGCGAGCAGCACTACATAAGCCACAAGGAAAATAAGGCGGAGCAGGGAGGTATAACCGAGCGGGGGAGAGATTTACTTGTCTACTTTACTCTCTATCGATCTCTCTATCTCACTATTTTTCAGACGCGCCTATCCTCCGCGTGTAATTGAAGCAGCAGCGACAGTGCAGCACCTGCGGTTATCATGAGTCAGCAGATCCGGAATCTGTCGGAGCTGCAGGAGGAGGTGAACTCGTTGGATAGTCGCTACGTATTGGAGAAAGTAATTGGTGCTGGATCATATGGAATAGTGATACGTGCGAGGGACACTCTCAATGACAACGAGCTTGTGGCGATTAAGCGTGTTAACAAGGAGATATTTGAGGAGATGATTCTGGCGAAACGCGTACTGCGTGAGATTAAGTTGCTTTCATTTTTCAATGATGAGAATATCATTGCGCTCCGAAATATCCTCACCCCACTTGACAGTGACAGTTTTGATCACTTCTACATTGTCATGGAAATCATGGAGACGGACCTGAAACAGGTTTTACGCACCGGCCAGGAGCTAACGGAGGCCCATGTTCAGTTCTTTATTTACCAAATCCTGCATGCGTTGAAGGTAATTCATTCCGCGGGCGTCATTCACCGCGACATAACTCCGGCGAACATTCTAGTGAACCAAAACTGTGACTTGAAGATATGTGACTTTGGTCTTGCAAAGGAGGAAAGTGATCACGGAGAAAATATGACGGATTATGTGACAATGCGCTGGTACCGCGCACCGGAGCTCGTGATGGAGGACAAAAACTACTCGACACAAATTGATGTCTGGGGCGTAGGAAGTATCCTTGGCGAACTGCTTGGCTCACGGCCGCTGTTTCAAGGCAAAGACCGTGTGCGGCAGCTTGACAAGATCATTGAAGTGATTGGTACCCCGTCAGAGGAAGATATAAAATCTATCGGTTCTTTACCAGCCCAGAAGTACCTACGTAAAAAGGAGCAGCGCACCCCGCTAGACTGGCGCGTGAAGTACCCGAGGGCGTCCGAAAATGCCCTCGATTTGCTGCAGCGCATGCTCGTCTTTCATCCTGATAAACGCATTACCGTGGACGAGGCCCTCCGGCATCCATTCCTGGGGGAACTCTACGATGAACAATATGAGACTATCGACATACCCTTTTTCAGCTTTGACGAGCATGAACAGAAAACTGTGAATGATGTGAAAAGGGCGGTGTATGAGGAAAGTGTGAGGTTCCACGAAAAATACCCCAAGACGGCGCCGCGCAATCTACAGTTACAGCAGCAACAACAACAGCAAGGCGGCTCTATCCTTCCGTCTATGGGTGTCACCGGGGAAGGCCGCTCTGCTCAGAGGACGATTGAAGGAAATGACGTAGATGATGTAGACAATGGCCGGTTTGACGAGGTGGTGGAGGCGTCTTAGAGTCAGTCGTAGGAACGAGATAGGGGTCCTAAAATGTGGGGCTGTTTTGTTTTGTTTTAAAGAGAAGGAAAGAGAACAAAAGAAAAGAAAAAAAAATAAGGAAAAACAAAACACGTGGAAGAGTCAAACCAACGTGGGCCTCAAGAAACGGGAAATAACGCGAAGAAGGCAGTGGGGAGGAGGGGGTTAAAGCAGACCCAAAAGAGCCATGACGGTAAAGAAGGAGGCGTGGGCTTGTCTATAGGAAGATATCGATGAACAACTGGAGGAAGCGACGCGGACTAGATGAGGGCAGAGAGAAAGAAAACGTGCAGGGCTTGCTTTTTCCAGGAACTGAATGCATTGATGGAAACTTTTTTATTCCTCTCCTCCTCCTCTCGTTTCTTTTTTTTGGTTTGTTTTTCTTTTTGGCTGAGTTTTCATGTAACTTCTTCTTCCCCCCTCTCTCTCTCTCTCTCTCATTTTTATTGGTCCTTTTCCTTCGTTTTACCCGTTGTTGCGTTTGGCGGTTACAACTTTTGTTTTCCTTGATTTTTTTTTGGGATTTGTTTCCTATCTGCCGCCCCCTCTGCGTGTTTTTTGTCCCCTGCGCCTCAAAGTGTGTGCGACTGCTGCTCCCAGGAATGGTTTGCGTTTGCTGCTTTTGGTGCAACTTTCTGAAGGAATAAAGGGGAGAAAAGAAAGGGGAGGGGGTGGAAGGTTGCGCCTATGGGGTGGGAAAGGAGGTGATTGAATCTTTCTCTTCATTCCTTCTTCCGCGTGTGTGTTCCTATTGCTAGGGAACGTGCGACTCCAGCCCAAGAAAATCATGGACCATGTCTTTTTTGAATGGATCTTCTTTTCTCTTCTTCCCTCCATGTAGCTGCTTGTCTTCGCCTTCTCAACCGCCAGAGTGTACATGTGGTGCTCCGCAGGTGAAGTATTTCGTGGCTCGCATCTCGTGATCTTTTTTTTTGTTCGTGTGCATGTTTGCTCTCCTCTTTTCATCACTCCTCCTTTTTTTTCCATCACTTTTGTTTCTTTTTTTCTTTCACCTGCAACGTTGGTTTGCTATCTTTTTTTGGGGTGTGGGGGTGGGACGCGTGCGCCTCTTGCGGCCAGTGTGCGTGCGTGACGGGTGAACCGCCAGCCAGTCACACTTCCACTTCTTCATTGAGTGGGTGAGAGTGACCGGGTAACTCACGCAGGGGAGATAGGGGGGTGGGGCTGGAATAATAAGAAGGAACTTGGCGCATCCTTCTCTCGGGCGATGGTCTGCCGTTGGGCTGGCTGTCGCTTCGCGCTTCTGCAGAAGAAGCAGACTGCGGCTGGCTACATGGCGAGCGCGGGTAAAATTGGGAGTGAGGAGAAGTGGGCACAGGCGGCGATGGAGTACCTGCACGAAAAGAGACTGTGTAACGACAGTCGAAAAAGGCAGCACGATGTGGATAACGAGCGCCGTGTCGCGTTTGCGTTCGACCGATACTGTGCCGTTAATGAGAAAATCTTTGCCGATCGCATGTCTCGTCTTTCCGCACGCATGACGGAGGCTCTGGAAGCGATGGCGGAGCTTGGCATGGAGGAGGCGCGTGAGGAGGCGCTGCTGCTGTCCTCTGAGCAGCCCCCTGGTAACTACCGCCGTCCCTCCTTGACACCGCCTGTTCCCGGGTATGAGCCGGGGTACGGGCTGGATGTGCCGCAGCTTTGCTCCCAGCAGGCGGAGTACCCTCCAGTTGTTCGCCCCACAGACGCGTTGGAATTCGGTGCAGACGCAGACCCCTCGTTTCCGTTTGTGGACGCGTACCGTGTGGAGGACCTGACGGCGCTCTGTGCGCGGGAGCTGGAGGAGCGGCATGGCGAGATACGCGAGGCCGCCCCGTTGACAGGGGTTGAGGGCGAGGCGTGGGAGGCGTATGTGGCGCTGCAGAAGAAGGCCCTCGCACGGCAGCAACTCATTTTTGACCTCTGCAATAACCCAGAGCTCCGGGAACAGTATGATGCAGATCCCGAATTTAGGAAGCGGCAGTGGGCAGAGCGTGGCATGCTGCCGCTTGAGATTGACGAGGAAGAGCCACGGGAGGTGGAGCGTCACTACGCACAGGAACCCGCGTATCATGCGTTTAGAAAACTCTGAGATACAGAAGAAGAAAGAAAAAATACTTTGCAGTGGCGTAAAGTACTGGGGTGAGGTTGGCTTCTCGTTGCTGGGGGCATGCGAATGCCACTCCCAGCGTGTGTGTCTTTATCTCCCAAAGTTTCTTTTTCCTCGCCCCACATAATCGCTTTATTTTTTATTTTTTTTATTTTTTTTATAAATGCGCTTTTGCTGCTCGTGTCCTCACGGAGTCGTCGTGGAAGTTACCACGTATCTGAGAAGAGAGAAGCGGTGAGGGAGACGCCTGGCCGCTCTCGTGCATCATCGTCATACACGTAAATAACAATTAACGAGACAGGGAAATACACGCACACACAAAGTGTGAGAGAGAGAGAGAGGGAGTAAAGCAAATATATATATATATATTAGACTTATACGCACACACATTAACGGGTAATAGAAATTAGTAGTGAGCGTGGCACATGGGTGTTCGAGCTGCGGACGATAATGCGGGGCCTGACACCTTGTCGAACTCACAGAGCACTTTGGTTGAGCTTACTGGTGAGACTCACACGGCGACAACCGACCGGCCCTGGGGATTTCTGCTTTCAGATAAACATCGCGTGCTGTGCCTCTCCAACAAGCGGCAGATCACGTGTGGGAGGTCTCCGAAGTGTGACGTTGTCGTGAACGATCCCCGCGTCAGTGCGCTCCACTTCACCATCACTCTCCACGTCGAGGTGAGTGTGCCTTCGCCTGGCAGGGTATGTCAGGATTATCACCCGGGCTTTTCAACCCGTCAATGCACGCCTTCTGGAATTGCAATAACGACGGGGTCAACTTCAGTGGGTGCGCATAACAATTCCTGTCCCACTCGAGAGACGAGCGGTGGGGCGCATCCCACGCGGATGCCACGCCACTCTGTGCCAGAGGTGCGGATCTATCTAGAGGACCATAGCGCCAACGGGACGTATGTGAATGACACCAAGGTGGGAAAAGGCCGACGCTGTCAGCTCCAAAGCGGAGATGATATTGGTGTCGTGGCGTGCCATTTCACCACATTGGGTGATGGCGGAGAGGCTGGCGAAGCTGGAAACACCACGGCCTCTTCGTCGCTGGTTGCTCTGGATGCGCCCACCATGTCGTCAACGCTGTCCCCAAGTACATTGTATGTTGAGAAATTTTGCTTCCATGCTTACCAGCTCTCCGACGAAGACGACGCGAACTTGGAGGCGGAAGAATGGCAGAGTGCACAACTGGGAACAGGTGCCGGAAGATGTCCGCGATCGCTTAGGCAATCCGTCAAGGCGCCGTCTATTTCCCTTCGTTTACAATGGGGCCATCCTATTGCGCATGGTTCAAGCAGTGTGGTGTACGCCGGCATGGATGTGGACACTGGTAGAAGGTTGGCGTTGAAGGTACTCCATGATGATGGTTTCTCACCCTCGACTAGCCCTTATTCTTCGAAGGATACGGATGGAACCTCCTGGAAATCGTTGCTGAGGCAAACAAAAGCCTCGTGTCAAGCACCTTCTATAACGTGTGATAAACGAACTCAAGAGAGCTGTCATGGACGTTTTGCTTGGCCGGAAGAATATTTGCGCGAATTCTACTTTCTTACGTACCTTGCCCACCATCGCATTGTGGAATGCCTTGGAGTGAAAAAAGTCCATCGTGGCATATGCATTATTTTGGAGCACGTTGCAGGTGGCACCTTGCAGGAGCTTATCAAAAAATTTGGGGCCTTTAACGAAAATGTAATACGCCTCTATACACTCCAGGTACTGCAAGGTATGGAGTACCTGCAAGGACGCAGTGTGGTTCATGGGGATCTTAAGAGTGCCAATGTACTCGTGACGGAGAAGGGGGGCCTTAAGATTACCGACTTTGGGACAAGTAGGTTTGTTCAAACGATATATCTCGCGGATGCGGAGCAGGGCAAACTTTCAAGTGGGGACTCTGGTCGTTTCATTGAAGTTACTGAGAGGAAGCTTTGTGGGACACCCATATACATGAGTCCAGAACTTATTGCTACACAGGAGTCCACTTTCGCCTCAGACGTGTGGGCTTTGGGGTGCATGGTGTACGAAATGGCAATGGGCGTCCCGCCATGGGAAGAATTGCATGGCTTGCCCCCACACACCGTGGTATGGCGAATAGGTGGAGCCGAAAGGGGACCAAGTTTAGAGCGTCTGCGTCAGCGTGGGGCAAGTTCGGCTCTGCTCAATCTTATTGAGTGTGCCTTTCACCTAGACCCTGCCCAGCGTCTGTCGGTGACAGAGCTGCTGAAGCACCCTTTTATTTTGGGGCAGGAGCATGTTGTTCGTTCGCAGCCGCTCCCAACGCTTTCTCCCTCATCGTTAGAGTGGAGTCCGCTGATGAACTCTTCGCAGGTGCGGATGCAGTTGCCAAATGCTATTTTGGGCACTTCCGTCGCTGGGGGAAAACTAATGCACGCTGCTGAGGAGGCCAGGCATGATCATGGAATGGTGTTGGACGGCGACTCCGGTGGTACGCCGCAGCAGGAATTGGTACAGATGTCGCCGGAGTTGGGACCCGCAGCAGCGGCAGAAATGGTGCCGGTTAAGCCTGTTCGTCGCACCTCACGCTCGATGCATTCCCCCGGAGCCGAGGGGCACCATGCCTTCATGTGCGAGTTGAGTTGCCATAACAGGTTTGAAAGGTTGGATTTTTTGGAAGCGAAAAAAAGAAAGAGTCCGTCGAACAGGGATGCGGCATCGTTGCGGTCCCTGCGGCGACGCCTAGAAGGCACACACCTCTCGCGGCGAAGAAGCGGCAGCCACAGCTCCACGGAAAACGTGGATGCCGTCAGTCCGGGTGATAACCGCCTCAGCACCCTTGCCGCCAGCGCATCCCACGGCATCACAGCGGAGTTTTCAGGGATGACGGCGCTATTTAAAGAGTAAATGGTGCATTATCCTCTAGCTCCTTCTTCCACCAACTTCTCCCCATTTTTTTTGTCCCTCTCTTTTATTCTCGTAAATATTTTTCCCTCGGCATCAAAACACAGACGCACACACATAGACGAGCGTTTTTTTGTTTTTGTTTTTGTTGCTGTTCAATTTATTTTATTTTGTTGTTTCGCTTTTATCTTAAAATTTGTGTTTTTATTTTTCGCAAAGATAAATAAAAGTTTTCCGCTTCACATCGTTTGCATATATGTGTGCGTGTGAGTGTTTCTGTCACGAGAATAGTTCCTCCATCATGTGTGAGTCGCAATTGCTGTTCGTTCCTGCCGTGAGGCAAAATATTTCCTTTTGTTGTTCTCGCTTCTACTTTTCTGCGGCGTCGCCGTTACTGACCACGCGTCTTCCTTTTCTTATCTTTCTTCCCCCCTGTTGCGTTAACGTCCTCTGTCTTGTCATGCGGCCAGGAAACGCGGGAAGAGTGTGGGCGGCCAGTCTAATTTACGCACGCGGCATTTATTCTCATCCGCCCCTGCAGCCCTCGGTACTCGCCGTTGTTTCACCGTGTCCTGCCGGTTGAGTGAAGGAAGGCCCACGTCTTTGTTAGCCGCGGTTGTTGTCTTCACCTCCCTCCTCCCCACGAGGGCATCGTCGGCCGGGCCGCCCGATTCCCCCTCCTGTATGCGGTTCTGTGGAGCGGTGTAGACTTTGTAAGTTAATTTGTTTTAACAAGTGTAAATTGAATTTAAAAAGTAGCTCGCAAGCAGGTTTAGTCACATTACTTTTCGTGTGTGTGTTTTTATTAAAGGAAAATAAAAATAATGGGTCGGGACGGAGTGTTTGGGAGTGCACTTATTCTCGCCGTCACGACGATTGGTGCTGGCATCCTCACACTGCCATCCGCCTTTTCAGACGCCGGTGTCTTGCTGGCGCTGACTGTGCTAATTTTTGTTGCCCTTCTCACAGTTGCCTCCATAGATTACTTGGTGCTCTGCATTGAGAAGCTCGGGGTGAACTCGTACGAGCAGATCAATCGGGAGCTGTTGGGCAGGTTCAATGAGGAGTTTGTGCGGTGGATGTTGCTCGTTTACAATACGGGCTCCGCTATCAGCTACCTGGTGGTTCTTGGCGAACTCATTGAGCCGCTACAGCCCGCCATATCGCATCACTTTCCTTGGCTTCTCACGACGAAACACACGCTTTTTGTTTTCTGGTTCCTGGTTGTTCTCCCCTTGTCATGCGTGCCGGCCATTTCATTTTTGCGTAGTGCATCCTTTCTGGCCATTGCTGCGACGTGTTTTATCTCGTGTCTCGTGGTGTTACGATATTTTGTACCCAACGAAGGCGGTACTTACGTCGCCGACAGTGCGGGGGCGCCTCAGTCGGGGAAAGAGGCCTCGGATAGTGTTAGCTGGTTCTCCGGTAAACAGCCATTACTGGCGTTACCCATCATGATGTTTTCCTTTGACTGTCAATCACTTGTGTTTCAGGTCTACTCCGCTTTGCAAGTGATGAGCCGGTGGAATATGATGCGTGTCTCCATCATTAGTCTCATTATCTCGGCCACGATCCATGCCGCAGTGGGAATGTTCGGTTACCTTGGCCACCCAACCGATGTTCGTGAGAATGTCATGAGCAACTTTGATCCTAGAACGGACCCTTTGTTTGCGATTGGCTACGCTGTGTATGTGATTCCAGTGAATCTGGCGTTTGTGATTATTCTCTTTCCTACACGCGATGCTGTTTTTCTGATGTGGTACGGTTACAGCTCTGCCACCGAGGCGGTAGATAAGGGGTACGTCATGGACGGATGTGTGGAGGAGTACGATGCGAGTCGCCACCGCATCCCCATGCGTGATCACCTTATCGTTAGCGTCTCGCTCTCTGTTATGTGCATCACAGCCGCCCTCTTGGTGCCGGGTGTCGTCTCCGTGGTGGCGTTGTTGGGGGCCGTGTGTAGTAGCAGTTTGTGCTTCACCTACCCCGCGCTTTACCGCCTTCGGCTACACAAAACCGGCATTCTGCCTTATTCAAAGTATTGGGAGCGCCCGTTGATGCTGCTGATGTTGAGCTTTGGTGTTGTTGGTGGCGCGCTTGGGACCATTGTGGCGGCAAAAGAATTTATGTAGTGTTTCCGCGCTCTTTATTTTGTTTGTGGTTCTTTCTGTTGGCTTTGTCTCCCGTGGTTGGTATCGGGGTATAGTTTTTTTTCTTTTGTTTTGAGGACATGTAGCTCTCCATGCACGCTTGCACGTTCACTTCTGCCAGTGGATCGTAACAATTGGGCCACGCGCTTGTCTAGGCGTGTGTTTGCATAAATTTGTATTTCCTTATATCAATGTGTGGGCGTGTGTGCGTGTGTGTGTGTGTCAGGCGTCCGACGGAGAAGAAAATTAAACAGAGGCGAAGCGCAAGTCGTATGGGTGGATACAAATAAAAGGGCACTCGGTCGTTTCTGCGGGGTTGGGCTTGGGTGAGAGGCGGCGGAAGCGGAGGAGCGGATGAGGCCTTTTCCGCCCTTGCGAGTTCAATCGTGTGGAGTCACAATGCTCCCATTTTGTTCTTTGTATTCTGTGTGTTTTTGGGCGCCACTCCTGCACATCATCGAAGATGGATGAAGTGAAGGGCGCGTCCTGGTGCAGGCACGTATATGTGAAAGAAAGATAGAAAGAGAAAATGGTTAGGAAAGACGTACAGCCACTCTTTCAAATTAAGTAGGTCCTCCTTTGTGTGTGTCTGGAATATACATGCATATATGCACACACGCACGCACGTGTTTATACTCCTGGGGGGTGCTTGCACAACTGTATCTGTTTGTTCCTGTGTGACTCCTTACCTGCCTCCGTGGTCTCGATGAATGACTATCTTTCTTTCTTGTATTTTTTTTTATTTTGCCTGCTTGCTTTGCTGCAGCTCCTGAATCTGTGTGGGCGCGGCCTCTCTCTCTCTCTCTCTCTCTCTCTCTGTGGCAGTTTCTGGCGAGCCGTCTGCATCCCCGTATTCCATCTGGTGGAGGCGCAGAGGCGGTGACTCGCATAATATATCGGTTCCTTCCAGCTGGAGGGTGGCAGTGAGGGCTGCCGTGGGCCGTTGGCCGGGCGAGCTGTGGAGGTATGCGTGGCGAAGTCGAGGAAACAGCAAGAAACACACTCCACGCAATGGCCGGCAACACACATGTCTCGCACTGCGTGACGGAAAGTCAGGGCGGCAGTGCCGCGAATTCCTCGAGTTCGAAGGGGGGGATCCTGCGGTCGACGCTCACAGGGCCTCAAAACCCCTTATCTCCACCGGCAGCCGCCGTGGAACTGCTGGAGGATGTGGCGATGCCAACCGCAAAGATGGAGATGCAGGAAATAAATCGCATTTTATGCGGACACGACGTGGAGTGCGTGCCCCGCTTGCGCCCGTCATCGAGCTGTCAAACGCCTGTGCCACACAGCTACACTGGCTTAGTCCAACTGCTTCCGGCAGAGATTCTCTTCGGCGTCATGACGTTTTTAGATGCCAGAAGCCTGTTCCAATGTAGAGCTGTTTGTCGCTCGTTCAACAATGCGTTGCTGTCTCACGGTGTTCAGCTCCCCACTTCATCCTTGACTCGCGCTGTGTTGGACACCACAGTTGGAACCGACACGTTAACCGGGGTGGTGCGTCGCCGTGAGGCAAGGCTTCGGCAGAGTGAGCGAGCCTGGGCGCTCTGGATGACGCACTACTTGACGGCCAGACTTGGGCAGAAGGTGGATAGGAAGGCTTTTAACAAACTGTGCTTCGAGGGCAAGGCCCAAACGGCGCAGCTGCGTTGCGCACAAAGGTCCGCTCGCCGCGCCACCGAGGAGTGGCTGGGGCACCAGTCCGATTGCTGTCGCGTGCAACATAATATACGCCGTAACTGGTTTAACGTCGCGTCTCTAAGTTGCACAGGGGCTGTGGGAGTTTCCCCTGTTATTCTACCCGACGGAACGTTATGCATTAACGATCCCGTCGACACCATCCTTCTTTATGCTCGACGGGATCGCGACATGCTTCCATGCTTCACGCGACACGCCAAACAGGTATTACCTTCAAGAGCAGTTGAGGCGCGTCGAGACCTTTGGGCTGCCTTTGATAAGGTTACTTTTTCATCGGCGGTGTCTCTTTTGCATTATGACCCGTGCACGGAGGCTCTTATAGTGGGACTTGAAAAAAGCGAAGTGGTGCTTTTACGGGTATCCAGCGCTGTAGTGATCGGTCTTGAAAGACGCCTGGAAGTGGGGCTGGAGCACGGGAAGCCACACTCACGGCCGGGACGGCGAGTGCTTCGCTCCCCCACAGGCAACATCCAGGAAAGTGTCACGGTGTTGGCGCACCACCGCACCACAGAGGACACCCGGGGAAGTTTTGTCCCGATAGACGTGGACACCGTGGGTCTTCCAGACTACGAGTGGAGCCTGGCTGAAATGACGGCCGTCACGCAAAAGCACGGCATTGATGTCGATTTGAGCCGTGTCATTGTCGTTCGACGCGAAGAGGACGCTGCCGCCTCGCTGATATCCACCCGTCCATGTCCAGGCGTGTGCCTCACTTCGGAGGATATGTTAGAAATTACCGCGCTACGCCACGCATTGGCTGCTGGCGATCATAATTTCGGCAACAATGCACAGGGCGAGACGGCTCAGCGCGGCAATTTTCCAGCTGCTCCCGCCGCCGTTGGCGCGGACGCCGGTGCCGAGTCTGGGATGCCGGGCTCTGTGGTGGTTACCTCGGCTGTTGAATCCGCTGACGCACACACTAGCGGGAGAACGACGCTGTCCATCAACACAACATGGGAGGGAAGCTCGATAATGAGGATGGGCACGAATGACACGGCCGACACTAAGCACGTCATGGAAAAGTGCGTGTTTGCCGTCTTCAACGAGCAGGCAGCCCTGACATCTGTGGTGGCGCGTACGGCTGAGGCGGGTGTATTTGCTCTTGGCCCAAACGCCTGCACACCTCTTGGTGTAAACTACTCAGGTGATGTTAAAAAGGCATATGTGCTTCAAGCTCCCGTGTTTCGACGTCGAGAAACGCCTCCGATAGAAAGCATGGACGAGGGTGAGGCAACAATTGCCTATTTGATGGCAAGTGGAATTCTCATTTGTCAGAAGTCGATTATTCGCGATGTAAAAGAGGCGGTAAAGTGTGTCTGGAGTGGGTCCAGTCTTGCCAACAGTAGGAAGGACAGGAATCGCGGCGAGAAGTCTCGGAAGGCTTGCACAACGCATTTGCGCCGGTGTGCGTGGTACTTTCTGAGGGGTTATAGTTATAGCTCCCCTTCGCGGGAGATGACAGTACTGCGGGAAATATCGTCCCCTTTACTATTGGCCTTTGTCAGTCCACGCCCCTGGCCTCAGCAGCACGTGATGGCGCTGGCGAACTGGCGCCATGAGGACAGTAAAACGGGACAACAAAAGCAACACCAAGAGAAAAAGAAGCCACCAAACATGCGTTACTGGTGGTCCCCATTCCGAGATGGGCACCCCTACTTCCGTAAACCCTTTATGTTATATGTGGCGATGTACGTGCCTCTCCTTGCCTTTCAGCGCCAGGAAGCCGGTTCCTCTCGACAGGAACTTCCGCTGGAAGGGCAGCCGCGGTTTCAGGAGGTAGAAATTATAGAAGACATGTCTCAGATGGGATTAGGCGTCTTCTCAGTGGCCCTCTCACCGACGCACGCCTTCTTCCTGCTAGGAATGGTGAATGGTGCAATCCTCCTCCTCTCCCCATCCTGCACTGGCATTCGTGACGAGGCGCCGCAAGCGCGCTCTCCCGCCGCAGAGCAGCTTCCCTCGCAACCGGCGGACGAGCCCACTCGTGCGGTATCTGTCGGTGTTACGAGGCGAGGGGTTTCGAGTGCGCGGGGAAATGCGCTGCCGCAGGGTGCGGAGAACGGGGACGAAGACGAAGACGAAGGCGAGGAAGAGGAGGAGGAGGATGGGGAGGATGTCGCGTTCACCATGCCGCGTCTACCACGGGCGCCCTTGAACCATTTGTATCGGACCACATTACCTGAAACAGTGGAGGAAATCGTACGGCAGCGCCGTCGACGTCAGCCGCATCTCCGCTCTTTTACAGCTACACAAATGTTTGGTGATGGCTTCCGTGAAGATCCATTCATTCAAGAAGTACAGCGCGGCACGAAGTCTGTCTTGGCTCCCATGGTGGGTGAGAATTCGCCAGCAAACAAAATGCCACTTCACGCGGTGTGGATCCTCGCACCGCGCGAAAATAGCCATCTCTTTGGCGGAGCAGCTGTACGGAGCATGCACCTGGACGAATGGAAACTCACAACACTTAGTATGTCGTTTGAGATTGCCGTGTACGATCTCACACCAGAAACGAGAAGTGGCCAGACGGGGATGTTGGTTGTGCCGCTCTTGACGCTGAGCCCGTACAAACGCCATCCTTTCGCTGGGCTTCCCAGACCGAAGGAGGAGTTCTGGTTCTGTGCAAAACTACGCCAAATGATACTGGTTGGTTCTAAACGTGGACTTATTGGGTCAGAGATGATGTGGCGCAATGGCCTGCTACTCGTTTCCAGCCAGTTGGGAGGAAAGAGATGCACCATTTTTGATTTTAGTCTCGCGTTTCGTGATCCGGAGAAAAAAGGCGAGGGCGCACCGGTGGCGTACTCGACCACCCGAAGAGAGTACCACCGATGCACTTCTGGTGTGACGCTGTTAATCCCGGCAGGCGAGAACGGTGCGGTTTACTTTCCGCGTCACTACCCACTGCTGCTGCGATGGGAATTTTTGTTTCTTATCATGGCTGTGGTGCGATCCTTCACTACGTTCTGCGCAAGTCTCGCCACTGCATTGCTGATGTTGCGCATCGATGAATACATCGCCATACCGTATTGGAGTATTCTGCTTCTGTACTCTCCTTTTGCTCTGAACTTTCTACTGAGCGACACTCTTTTGTACGACCCCTACTCTGCAAAGGGTTGTGGAGTGCCGTTTTACTCCCATGTTGTCTCAGATGTGCTTGTGCTTGTGGTGTTTCCTGTCCTCTTCACCGTTAGGCACGACGCGTACGACAAATTTCACCCTTCTTGGGTGTTTATTACCCTTTCCCTGGATGTTGGCCTCGCCCTCAAGCCTGTGCCCTCTGCCTATCTCGCTATCTATAAGGAGGACTTCTGTCCTCGGGCAGTTGTGGAGCAACTGGGAAAATTTGTTGGGAATGCCCTCTACATCGCGTTCATTGTACTGCTTTCATTGTATTTCGACGGACCCTTGGCGACGGATCCGCGGAAGCCAAAGTTTGACCTCTTTATTGCCTTCCTGCCTGTTTTTGTGCTTCTTCTTTTCACTTTTTTCAAGACTATCTTTCTGTATTACCAAACCCGCAACAGGGCCTACATTTTTTTTCTGGCGATTTCTGCGCTAGTCATTTTACTCCCCATGTGTATGTTTATATGGGAATTTAGTTGGTACTATGCAGTTTCCAATCGGGGCAGAATGTTTCGTCCATCTTTAACTCAGACGTGTTTTATCATTCCATGTTTTTTCTTGCTTTTTTCCTTGTACGTTGCGTTCTCCTCGGTTATGTTGTTGGCTTCTTACTAATAATTGACGTCTATTATGAGGTCTCTGACGTATTAATGGGGAAAAGTGAAGCTGCAGCGGAGGTCCTCCCTCCTTTGCCTTTTGCGTGTAGTATGTGGACTTCTGTTTCCGTCTTCACAAGGTGGTGTTGCTATGCACCACTTCATTTGGGGCTCAGGAAACGGAGGCGGACGGTGCGTGTATGTCGATCACTCTCATTAACGGGAATGCTTCAATGCCGCGTTCTTTTTTTTTTTTCTTGGGGGGTGGGGGGTGTGAGGGCTCGGCTCGGCGTACTGCGAATAGGTTGTGTTTGGGTCTTAGGGGGGTGATGGAGTTTTGTCCCTCTTTGGGCCTGCCACTCTGCCGGCACTTGGGTGTTGGGGACGAGGAGAACCAAGGGGGCCGCCCATTCGCAGGCGACGCGCGGGCATAAATTTTGAAAGCCATTTGGGCGTTTTGTTTATTGTTTTTCAAAGCGCAACGTCTGTTTGTGGATTGGGCAGCTTCCATGGATTGCCGCTGTTGTTGTTGTTTTTATTTTGTCTGTGTGTGTGTGTGTGCTTTGTTTTTGTTTTTGCTTTTCGCCTCTTTGCAGTTCCCCCCTCCATGCGCTGCGATTTGTGCGCGTGCATGTCGCCGGGTGCCTGCAGGGGGGCCGCCACGGCCGTCAGGTGTAACGACGGCAGTGCGAATGAGATGTGATGCGGGTGTGTGTGCGCGGCATTGGAATCGTCCGGGAAGGCTCCGTCTTCTCTCGGCGAAGCGGAGTCAGGCCGCGCCCGTCGCCGGACTCTTCTGAGAGACGGGCGTGTGACGGTGAAGGCCTTAACAAACGCCACTCGCGATCGAAAGGGAAGCAAAATAGAACAAAAAAGAGCTAACGGAGTGACGTGAAACTCTTATTAGTTACTTATCCGCGTAGCGTATCTCCGCGTCTCCTGTCCGTGCACACACGCAGGCACACACGCGCAGGTGTATGTATATATATATACGTACGCTTTCTTATTCTTCACCTATCAGCATATGTGCGTCCGTGATTGCTTCTCTTTCTTTCTTCTTATGTGGTTGTTGGAGGGGTTGCAGAGGGAGTTGAAAACCGCTCTTTCTTCTGCGGAGACTTTTACACACGGGCTCCACGCCTCACGGGCGGGAAAGGGAGGGAGAAGGCCAATGTGGAGCCAAAAGCTCGGTGGCGGCGCGCTCGCCGTGTCTCTTCTCCATCAGCAGCGGAGGCACCAGTCCCAATATCAGCAGCAGGATGAAGGCAAAACGGCGCAGCACTCCTGTGTCGATGAGTCGAATGGCGAAAGCACATCAGTGCGGAGCCGGCGAAGTCCGGCCTCAACATATACTGGTGTGCGTGTCAAGTCGTACGTTTTATCCCCCGTCTTTGAGGAGCATCATTCACTCTGGCAGTGGCGGACGGTGGTGTGGCGAGAAAAATTCCACGCCGTGCCTTTTTTTCTTCACTGTGCTCCGGGAGTTCCCTTGCGGCATCCATTTCTTCATCACACACTTGTCGAGCATATCACCAGATCATCTGCGAAGGGGCGGGTGCGAGCAGCCGAGCCACCCACGCCGAGGCCTGGGGCTGGCGCGAAGCAGCGATGTGCGCAGCTGCTGGTGCCGTCACCGATCGGAATGCTCGCCGCAGCGGCCTCCGGGGCTTCCGACTGTCACCCCACCGCTGAGTGGGTTGATGGGCTATTTTGTTTTTTGGAACGGGGCGCGGCGCAGACGGTGGGGACGCCAAGCCCTTCCTACTCCTCCTCCACATATACAGACGTCTTCAAGTGCAGCGGCGCGAAACTCCCCTTCCCGGGAGGAGAAAAACCCCCCATGGACCACGAAGGCGGCGATACCGTCTCCACGGACCCATGTGAAAGTAAGGTGGCTGAGAACGTGGTCCAACACCGCACGCACCGCGTTTGGCACGCCAGCGGGAGTGTTCCGTTGGAACATCGAAACGTCATCGGTTGTGGTTTGGCTGAAGTGGTGCTGGCCATTGATCGTTATGCGGCGATGTTGGCGCGGCGTGAAATCACCTACGCAAAGGCCTGCTGGGCCGTGCTTGTGGACAGCAAAGCCGATGTGCAGCCGCATTTACGCTCTAGCGCGGTGGCCATCGAGGAGGAACTCCTCGCGGCGACGGCGGCACATGAAGCCATGACTGCCGCAATGGGCGATCCCGTGCGACGGCCACTTCTCAGACTGGCGGATTACCCTGCCCTCGCCCGCTGGTAGCGGCTCCGCTTCATTGCCAGGGCTGTTGCTGTGCCTCTTCATTTTGTCTATTGTCACAACTCGTATTGTTTCGTTTTGGGTAATTTTTTTGTTGTTATTTTTTTTGTTTTCTACTTTATTCTCTTGTTTCTTTGATCTTTTTATTTTTTGCCTCTCACATGGAATTGAACGGAATGAGGGAGGCTTCTTCCTTCACGCTGCTGCCGCCGCCGGCGGTGCCGTGACAACCACCGCGGGCGCGTCGTTCCCCTTCACTCGCCTCTTCTTGTTTTCCGTCGCGCCGGCTTCTGTTTTGTATATTTCTTTCGCAACACACACGCACGCACCATTTCCATTAGCAAGTAAAAGGAGAAACTAAAATAAAAATAGGAAGTAACTATAAGAAAAGGAACAAGAGCAAGGTTTGGTTTGGTTTTTCTCTTCATTTTGCGCAAAGTAAGACCCCACACACCACAGTC
>NW_021704298.1:1145-2460 GCF_003719485.1 Trypanosoma conorhini | reverse complement strand
GTACACACACACACACACACACACACACACACCAGGGGAGTGGGTGTGTGTGTTTGTTGCCGGTGTTGTTATTTCCGTACTACTGTTGTTTCTATTGCGACGAGTATTATACACGTTTGTGCTATTTCAACGTCGCTTGCTGCTCTATCAACTAATGCCGCAATCGAAGCCAAGAGCCCGGCTATTTGTGGGGCAACTTAACTTCGGCGCGACAGAAGAAGACATTCGTGCCATCTTTGACTTCTACGGGCACGTATTGAGTGTCAACTTGCTCCACGACAAGTCTAAGAATCGTAGTAAGGGCAGTGCATTTGTGGAATACGGCTCAACCAGCGAGGCCGACTGCGCCATCCGCTCCCTTCACAACCGCTACTACATGGAACGTGATAAACCACTGCAGGTGTCGTACTGTGAGCGGTCCGAATTGATTTCGGACTTTGGGTGGCAGCAGGCGCTCCAACTACACCAGGAGAACAGTGCAAATCCTCCCCCGCCTGAGCGGCCCATCTCCCCTCAAGTCAGACGTTAATTTCAATATATATATATATATATAAAGTAAGCAACCCAAGAAAAAGAACGGTAAAACGTTTTTCGTCTTGATTTTGAAACAAGGTCATCTTTTTTTTTTCTTGCAAGTCTATGTACATATACATACATATGTGCATGTGTATTCATATGCGGGCTTGGAGTGAACCTGACAAATGAGACAACCTTTCCCTCCTCTCCTTGGGTGTGCGTGTGTTGTGTAGGTGGGAAACTCCCTTTGCTTCAATTCCCCACACTCCCAATGAAACACCGGCAGCTTGGAAGCCCTTTTTACTTTTTACTTCCTTGAGCGTGTACTCTTGCTCTGCCGCGACGCATTTCAAACGTCGTGAAGCTATGAATACGGCGTATAAGGGAAAACGCCAGTAGTCCCCTGCTTTCTCCTCTAAACAAAGCGGCAACGTTGGTTCAAGTGCCTTCGCTACTTCTCCCACATATCCAACTCTAAATGCTATTCTTCTCTTTTTTTTAAGTTCCTTTTTTTTTTTTTTGTAGACATACCAAGCGGCGTTTGCCACAAGGTGAGTTGACACGGAGCAGGAAAAAGACCACTAGTGTGGTTTTTTATAGTACCAATGGTGGTGGGAAGGGCGCGTCTGTTTGTGGGGCAGCTGAACTTTGAGGCAACTGAAGAGGACGTCTGCGCCCTTTTCGACTTCTACGGGCAAGTGCTTCACGTAAATATACTCCGCGATAGAGCGACCAGTCGTAGCAAGGGCAGGGCATTTGTGGAGTTCGGTTCGACGGTGGAGGCAGACTGTGCGATCAT
>NW_021704298.1:0-1120 GCF_003719485.1 Trypanosoma conorhini | reverse complement strand
CGGCCGAGGAGCCTGTGCGCCGTGTTTGTTCACCTCCACGGCGCTCTGATGAAAATGCACTTTTTCGCTGCCACTGACATCACACCGTGAAGCACACACCCGTTTCATATGAACTGTCGTTTCTCTGAGCACCGCCCTCCCTCCCTCTCTCTTTGTTGCCCGCAGTGCGGCCGAGGAGCCTGTGCGCTGCGTTAGCTCGGGTAGCTTATGTGCGGACTTATGGTGAAACTTTTTGTTTTTACTTTCTGTATTAGGTCGAAATGCTCGTCTTCTCCTTTTTTAAGTTCCTTTTTTTTTTTTTGAGACATACCAAGCGGCGTTTGCCACAAGGTGAGTTGACACGGAGCAGGAAAAAGACCACTAGTGTGGTTTTTTATAGTACCAATGGTGGTGGGAAGGGCGCGTCTGTTTGTGGGGCAGCTGAACTTTGAGGCAACTGAAGAGGACGTCTGCGCCCTTTTCGACTTCTACGGGCAAGTGCTTCACGTAAATATACTCCGCGATAGAGCGACCAGTCGTAGCAAGGGCAGTGCATTTGTGGAGTTCGGTTCGACGGTGGAGGCAGACTGTGCGATCATGGCTCTTCACAACCGCTATAACATGGAGCGCGAGAAGCCGCTGCAGGTGTCGTACTGCGGAAAGTCCGAGGTGATTTCGGAGTACGGCCGTGCGCACGCACTCCGGCTGCATCGCGAAAATAGTGCGAACCCCGCCCCGCCAGAACCGAAGTCTCAGCAATGAAATGGACACCCTGAGGAACACAGACGCTTGTGAGGGACAGTTATTTCCCATCCTACTTTTTTCACTTCCTGGAACTTGTTTGTGCCTGCGGTGATTTCCACATGAAATTCAAATATGTTGATTTTATTCCATTAATTTGTTAATGCCACGGGCAATAGAACCGCGAAGGAACACAAAACAATGGTCACCTCCACGGCGCTCTGATGAAAATGCACTTTTTCGCTGCCACTGACATCACACCGTGAAGCACACACCCGTTTCATATGAACTGTCGTTTCTCTGAGCACCGCCCTCCCTCCCTCTCTCTTTGTTGCCCGCAGTGCGGCCGAGGAGCCTGTGCGCCGTGTTTGGTCACCTCCACGGCGCTCTGATGAAAATG
>NW_021704304.1:20574-27712 GCF_003719485.1 Trypanosoma conorhini | reverse complement strand
ACTCCTACGGTTACAAGTGTGGCACCCGCCACCTCTTCGCGAAGAAGTTTCGCAAGCACGGGAACCCCTCCGTGAGCACCCTGCTGACGAACTTCAAGGTCGGCGACTACGTCGACGTCGTGGCGGACTCCGCTGTGCGGGCCGGGATGCCGCACAAGTACTACCACGGCCGCACGGGCATCGTCTGGAACGTCACCCCGCGCGGCGTCGGCGTGATTGTGAACAAGCCGGTCCGCAACCGCACGATCCGCAAGCGCATCTGCGTGCGCTTCGAGCACGTGCGCAAGTCGCGCTGCCAGGAGGCCTTCAAGCAGAAGCAGAAGGACTTTGCGGCCTTCCAGGCGGCGAAGAAGGCCGGTAAGCCGCTGCCTGCCCCGAAGAAGAGCCTCCGCAACGGCGGCATCGTTCGCCCGAAGAAGGTGGAGGTGCTCGCCCGCCGCACCGCCGACTACGAGGCCATGATCCCCTACTAAGCGAGAACCATCCGTCGCTGAGGCCGCCGTCGATCATTTTTGTTTTGTTTTCCCCATTTTTTCGTTTTTGATACATATATATATATATATATTTTGCCTCCCCTCTTTTTTTTGTCTCTGCGTGTGGGTGGCGGTCATGCGCTGCCTGGCCGCCCCGCCGCTCCTCTTCCCCCGCCGCTCGATGTGGCCGGCCCCGCCTTTGCTTTTTCGTTCGTCTCTGTTTCGCCCGCCCTGCCGGGGAATACGCTGGAGGGGAAGCGGCCAAGGACGCGCGCAACCACCACCACCACCAAAACACGAGGAAAGGCAATAAAACTAACCAAAAAAAGAAAAGTAGTAATAATAATACGAAAGAAACAACAACCGGCCCAGTGAAAGATAAGTATCAATACAACACCCACCTACCCACCTACACAACAGGAGAGAAAAATACAAGGAAGGAGGCCAAGTCGGGGGAGAAACAACAGGGCGGATTTAATGGCTCGCTTGGTTGACCTCGTCTTGCTGTCGTTGCTGCTGTTTGCTGCCACGCCCGGGGTGGCGTGCGCATTCTTTGACAATCTCGCTGCCCCCGTCACGTACCAAAGCGGGACTGAGATTCCCATTACGGTGAACTCGCTGACGTCCAGTCGAGGTCTGCTCCCGTACAATTTCTACTCCGTCAAGACCTGCCAGCCCGATGCACGGCGAATGGGGGATGAGCGCGTCCGCGAAAACCTTGGCGAGATTATTCTCGGCAACCGCATCTTGCCCTCCATGTACTCCGTGAAGGTTGGGGAGAACGTTACCTGTCGGGAGGTCTGCTTCGTGGCGTACTCCGTCGAGGACATGGAGCGACTCAAGAAACTCATTGACCAGCACTATCGTGCTCACATGTTTCTTGACAACCTCCCACTGCTGGAAAGGCCCGGCGCGGGCGAGGGCAGCCCCCGTCTCCGCATTGGCTACCGCCTTGGCGTGCCCGCGGCAAAAAATCGATCTACGGCGACTATCATTCACAATTACCTCAGTTTTAAGGTGACCCACAGGCCGGTGGGGGACGGTGCACACGCGATTACCGGCTTTTACGTTACACCAAGTTCTGTAAACGTACTCACAGGCTGCCCAGATACGGCGGTGGCGGGAGAGGGGCTGCTTCGGCCCGTAACTTCCGAAACAATGGACGTGAAGTACTTTTATTCCCTGTCATGGGAGTTGGATACGTCGAACGTGGATGGATTTCTGTCGACGCGGTGGGACGTGTACGCTCGTGCAAGTCATCCCGCGGGAAAGCGAGGCCACTTGATGGCAATCATTAATTCCCTCGCCTTACTCACCTTTCTGGGAATTCTCGTCATGGTTATTTTGGCGCGAACCGTTCGCAAAGATTTGTTGAGCTATGCAGATAACGGATTGGCTGAGGAGAATGCAGAAGAATCTGGATGGAAGCTTGTGCGTGGTGACGTGTTTCGCGCACCCCAAGAGGCTTTGCTTTTCACCGCCTTTGTCTCTACTGGCTGCCAAGTGATTTTTATGGCCAATGTCTTGCTTCTTGCGGCGTTTCTGGGTGTCGTGCGTCCAGCACAGCGTGGTCACCTTTTGACCAGCCTCATCATCTTTTTCTGCTTATCCAGCTGCATCTCTGGCTATGTGGCAGGCAGGCTGCTTAAGTTTTTCCGTAAACAAAGCTGGAAAAACGGGTTCGTCGCGGTGACTTTGGTTCCTGCATGCTTGTTGGGCATCTATCTCTTTGCCAACCTGATCACATGGGCAAAACATGCGAGTACCGCCATTCCCTTTGCAACGCTTCTGGTTGTTCTCTTTTTGTGGACTGTCGTGCCCATTCCACTGGCCTTCTTGGGGATCTCCGCCGGGTTTCGTTCTGCAATGCTAAGCGTGCCGGCGAAGGTGAGCAGCATTCCGCGCCTCGTACCAGAGAAGAGTGCGAGTAAGCGTTACCTCTACATTTTTGGGGGCGGACTCGTCCCTTTCACCGCGGCCTTTGTAGAGGTTGTTTACGTTCTGGGCTCTTTTTGGAGAGGGGAACCGTTTCACTATTTTGGCTACCTGGCTGCCATTCTCTTTGTCATTGCCTTTATTTGCGCCGAGGTGACGGTGGTTGTGGTCTACGCGATGCTCTCCGACGAGGACTACGAGTGGTGTTGGGTGAGTTTCCTGACCTCGGGCAGCTGCGGCCTCTACTTTTTTATCTACAGCCTTGTCTACCTCTTTGTGGCGCTCGAGATACGCCAGCTGCTCTCCATGGTGCTGTTCTGCGTGTATACCATGGGCCTCTCCATCCTGCTGGGCGTGACGCTCGGGACGCTGGGCTTTCTCGCATCTGCCCTATTCGTGCGAACCATCTACGGCGCAATCAAGGCGGACTAACTCTCTTTCTTCTTCTACTTCTACTAGGGACGCGTAGGGCCGAGGCTGTTTCACAGCGGGTTTTTTTCTTTTTTCGCGTGCGTTTTTGTGTTGTGCGCCCCGCATCCACTTGACCTCATTCTTATTTTTTTTTTTGCGTTTCGCACTTTTTTTTTTGCCTAACAGTACGCATGTGTGTTTGTGCGTTTGTGCGTGTGTTTCCCAGACTTTTGCGAGGCGAGAGGGAGTTTTCTGGGCAGGCGGGGAGCTTTTTTTTTTTTATTTTGTGATTGCCTTTTGCGTTTTCACCCCCCGTTTCTCCCAAAACAGAGCGTATATTTTTGGCAGTTTGCGTGGCCAAAAGAGAATAGAGCGAACCTTTTTTTTTTTTTTGCAATTGGGAGTTCGTGTGCGTGTGCGTGTGCGTGTGCCGCGTGTGTCCCGGGTGTGCCCGACTTCTCTGCCTTCTATCGCCCTTGTCCCTCTGCTCTCTCTGCGCGTGATGCGCCCTCTCACCGGCGGCAGTGTGTTTCTGCGCAGCAGAGCGGCAAGCGAAGAAGAAGCGAAGGGGGAAAAGAGAAAAGGGGGCGGGGGCGAGGGGAACAAAAAGGAAAAAAAAAGGGGGGGAAACAAAGAAATAAAGGCCAACAAACAGGGTATCTGGATATCGTGCGGCCCATCCACAGATTACTGTTGTGGCAGTCGGTTTGTTGTTGTCTACACGTCGGACCACCCACCAGCCGGCAACGCAGCGACGCGCGAGGAAGCGAGCGAGGGGTGTGAAACGAATACATACATTTCGAGGCATCAGTTCGCGCTGACTGGGCGTTTGAGGAAGGGATGGCGCGTGAACACCACACGTACGAGGCGGAGCACCGCATGGGGTCCGTGAAGGCCGTCTCCGGCCCAGTCGTTATCGCGGAGAACATGAGCGGTAGCGCAATGTACGAGCTGGTGCAGGTGGGGTCCTTTCGCCTGGTAGGAGAAATCATTCGACTCGAGGGCGACACCGCGACCATCCAGGTCTACGAGGAGACGGGCGGCCTCACAGTCGGGGACCCGGTGCACTGTACAGGGAAGCCGCTCTCGCTTGAGCTCGGCCCCGGCATCATGTCAGAGATTTTTGATGGCATCCAGCGTCCACTTGACACAATTTACCGTATGGTGGAGAACGTGTTTATTCCCAAGGGAGTTCAGGTGAAGGCCCTGAACGAACAAAAACAGTGGGACTACAAGCCACGTGTGAAGGTGGGAGACCTGGTGACGGGCGGAGACATCCTCGGAAGCGTTGTGGAGAATTCGCTCATGTACGATCACTCCATTATGGTGCCTCCCAACGTTCAAGGGAGGGTGACGTCGGTTCAGCCGGCGGGCAACTACACACTTGTGGACGACATCGTGGAGCTGGAGCACAACGGGAAAAAGCGAAGCCTGAAACTGCTGCACCGTTGGCCCGTGCGAACACCACGCCCGGTGGCGATGAAGGAGTCCGGGAACCACCCGCTGCTCACCGGTCAGCGTGTCCTGGATGCACTTTTTCCCTCTGTGCAGGGCGGGACCTGTTCCATTCCTGGCGCCTTTGGTTGTGGTAAGACGGTTATTAGTCAGGCCTTGTCCAAGTACTCGAACAGTGACGCCGTCATTTACGTGGGATGCGGGGAACGCGGTAACGAGATGGCGGAGGTGTTAATGGAGTTCCCCACGCTTACCACCTTTGTCGATGGCCGTGAGGAGTCCATCATGAAACGGACGTGCCTCGTAGCCAACACGTCGAATATGCCTGTGGCTGCTCGTGAGGCTTCCATTTACACCGGCATTACCCTCGCTGAATACTACCGTGACATGGGCAAACATATCGCCATGATGGCAGACTCCACTTCACGATGGGCAGAGGCGCTTCGAGAGATTTCTGGTCGTCTGGCTGAGATGCCTGCAGATGGTGGCTACCCTGCGTACCTCAGTGCCCGTCTGGCTTCCTTCTACGAGCGTGCAGGCCGCGTCACGTGCATCGGTGGCCCTAAGCGTGAGGGCTCTGTCACCATCGTGGGCGCCGTTTCCCCGCCAGGCGGAGACTTTTCAGATCCGGTGACCTCCGCCACACTTGGCATTGTGCAGGTCTTCTGGGGCCTCGAAAAGCGGCTGGCGCAGCGCAAACACTTCCCTGCGGTGAACTGGCTGATCTCCTACTCCAAGTACCTAAAGGTGCTGGAGCCCTTCTTTAACACCTTTGACCCAGAGTACATGCATCTGCGCTCGGTGGTCGCCGAGATTCTGCAGCGTGAGGAGGAATTGCAGGAAATTGTTCAGCTTGTCGGCAAGGACTCGCTCTCCGAGTCGGACAAGATTATTCTCGAAACGGCGAAGGTCATTCGTGAGGAGTTCCTGCAGCAAAACGCCTTTACCCCCTACGACAAGTTTTGCCCACTGTACAAGACGTGTTGGATGCTGCGCAACATCGTCACCTTCTACGAGGAGGGCCAGCGCGTTGTGGCCGAGTCCGCCGGCGACCACAAAATCACATGGAACTACATCCGTGAGAAGATACCGCATATTTACACCGGACTCACCGACATGAAGTTCCGCGACCCCGCGGAGGGGAAGGAGGCCAACATTGAGTACTTCAAGAAGCAAAACGAGGAAATTATCAATGCGTTTTCCTCCCTCCTGCAGTAGTCAAGAATTTTGTAGAGAGCCAGCCCGCCGTTCTGCGCGTTTCCTAATTGCGCCTTTTATTGGGACGTGTGCGCGGCTGTGACGTCTTTATTATTATTATTATTATTATTAATTTGTCCCTTGTTTTGGTTTGTCCTCGCTTCCTCGCTCGCAGATAAGGAAGGGGAAAAAGACGAAGAAAAATGAAGAAAAAAAAAGGCAAATGAAAAAGAAAAGAGAAGAAAGTAAAACGAGAAGAAAAACAAAGCTGGGAGCTAACGGAGCGTGTTTGAGTCCTGTGTGGGAGCTGCCGAAGAGCTTTGTTGTTGTTGTTGTTGCTGGTGGTGGTGGTGGTGCTTTTTTTTTTGTTTGAGTGTTTGCCGGGGCGTGTGTGGCTTTGCTTCGTGCGGCTGTGGCGTAGTGGATGGGTAGCAGGGGCGGGGGGCGGGGGGCCGTGCCCGAGGCGAGGCGAGGTGAGGCAAATGCACTGCAAAGAGGAAGTCTGAGGGAGGGGGGGGGGCGGTGCAAGAGAGGACGGGAAACTGCGAAGACGCCTGTAAGCAACGGGAAAAAAACAACAACAACTACAAGAAAAACAAAAAAAGCAAGGCAAAACAAAAACAAAATATCAACTACAAAACAAAAACGAGGCAAAAAAAAAGACAAAAAAGCAAAAAGAAACGCAATTGGGATAAATGAGACATAGAAGCAAAGCCGCATCTTGCACACGGCGAGGCACAGCAAAAAGGAGGGAGGTTTCCCTGAGAATGAGCCGGCCCTGCCCCGTCTGCCCTGCGGCTTCTTCTGGGGCTTGGCTACTTCCTTTTTTCTTCACACCCACTGTGCTGGCACGCGTGTGCGTGGTGCTTGTATTTCTCCCGCCTGGTTTCTGGCCTCTCGCCGGCACAGTAAGTTGCATTAGTTGGCCCTGGCACGGTGTAGGAGAGGATGCAGCGGGCCAGCAGAATACTTGCGGCGCCGTTCAAAAGTGTGCTGCGGCGCCACAAGCTCCATCCGGAGGGGCTGCCGCTGTACAATGAGATGTCCAAGCAGTGGCTGTGTCGGGAGGGGGAGCGTTGGTGGATTCTCGACGCCAAGGGTGAGCAGCTTCCACGTGTGGCGGCGGTCGCGGCGCAGTACATCACTGGCCAGCATCGCCCAGACTTCACCCCTGGAATGATATCCGGCGACCACGTCATCATCGTCAACATCAAGGACGTAGTCATGGTAGGCGACGAGTGGATACGTGTGCCGATCACCTGGCAGACTGCCTACCCAGGCGGAAAGTACCGCATTCGTCTGACGGACATGTATGAGCGGGATCCCTGCATGCTGATGTGGTGGTTCTTGAAGGACGAAGTGAACCGGCACTTTGTCCGGAAACTAAAGACACGCGTCGCCCCCCTGGAAAAGGCGTGGTTGTACGAAGATAGTGTGCACCCGCACGGGGACAAGAACCCACGCCCGCTTTGCTGGTCCGATCCAGTAGTGAAGGGCTGGAAGTACAGGGATCCTCAGTTCATCCGGCGCTGGAAGCCCAACGAATTCCTCACGTAGCAAGAAAACCAACTACCCCCCCCCAAAAAAAAACAAAAAACAAACTTTAAACAGAAGTCAAGTTGCTGGTGTGGGAAATGTGGAGGATAAGGGGACAAAAGTGCCTGTAT
>NW_021704304.1:15199-20420 GCF_003719485.1 Trypanosoma conorhini | reverse complement strand
GTTTTCAAGCTCTTTGTCTTCTTTTTTAGTTGCTGGCTGTCTGCATCCCTTTTTTTTGTTGTTTCCTTTTTTTTTCTTTTTTTACTATGAGTTCATTTGTTGTGTCTCTGCCGCCTGCTTGGCCTGCATGTGTGCTTGTGTGTGTGGGCGTCCTAAATGCGACACGCGCTGCGACTGTGGCAGTGGAAAGATCTGCTGCTTCAGTGGAGGATGTACCTTCACGGCACACAAGCGCTGACAAGAAGGGCGGCGCTGCAGCTGCTGCGGAAGACGGTGGATGAGGCCCACGTTGCCGCGGCTGGCTCGGGAAGGTCGCCGTTGGCCAAGAAGAGTCATTCGGTACTGATTTGGAAAGCGTTGGCCCGTCAGGAGGCTCAATGGGCCGACTGCTTGTCACTGATGGACGCCCAGTGGGCCACGCTTTCACCGGATCAAAGGCGGTTTCTCCAGAACAGTCTCACCTGCGCCGAGTCATGGCGTCACCTGCCGTCCCTCATGGCGGAGGCTTGGCAGCCTGCAACGGAGCTGGCGGCAGTTTACGCCCGCCTGCTGGTGGCCGACACCGTTGTCCAGTTCGCCACCCTCGTTCATGCTGCGCTGCGGGAGAGGCCGCAGCTGGGCGGCGTGCTGCCGGTAACACCACAGGTGCTAATGCGGTGCTACGTGCTCGGGAGAAACCAACCGGAGGTTGCGCTGCAGTGTTGTCGGGCTCTAGCGCTGTCGGACGCAAAAGCCGTTTCGAGGAGAGAAAAGGAGGCGCTGTCGTTTGCTTACGCCATGCTGCACGCTAAAAAAGGTCAATGGAGTGTTGCCCTGTCCTTGTTGGGGTCCGCGCGCGAGATCCGTCCCTCTGCGAAGCGACTCTTTTGGACCTACACATCGCAGGCAAGCCAGTGGCTTCGCGCCATTGCAAGCCTGGAACCAGTGGGTCCGCGCAGTGTTGCCGAGGCGATTGCGCACGCCCCACACTGGTCGTACGCGCTAAGGACGCTTGAAAAATGGGATTCCCCTGAGGCAATTTCTGCCGTCCTTGCTCGCCCGGATTGTGTTGATGCGATGGGGTGGGAGGCGTCACTGCGCCTTTGCGTCGCAGCCCGTGTTCACAGCTACAGTCTGATTCGATCTATTCTCACGAGGGTCCCACCTGAGCAGCCTCGGTTGATGCAGCTCCACGCAGAGGCTATAAGTGCGGCCGGGGAGGCGATGTACGCTGGTACCTTGACGCGTAGGGCGTACAAGTTTGCCCAAGCCGGGGGCTGGGCCGAGGCCATCGGTTTGTTGTGTGGCTGTCGTTACTACGACGTCGCGCTGCCGCTTGCGCCGTATGCCCCGCGCGGCTTCGCTCTGCCCCACAGCTTGTTGAAGTATGAAGAGGCCGTGCACCGCAGCAAGATTTCCACGACCGCGGCGGCGGCGGCGGCCTCCTTCGAGGAGCAACTGGCTGTGGCGCTACACGGAGATTGGACGAAGCTGACGGAGCTGCACGAGAATGCTCGACTGCGGGCGTTGATGCTGGCAAGACGTCTGCCCTCCCGCGGTGCCGCTGCGGCACCACAGGAGGAAGCGGACGAAGCGGCGGAAAAACATGCTGTGCAGTGTTTTACCTTTCAGAGTGCGGAGCTCTCCAGACTTGTTTGCTGTGCCGCCGAGGTGAAGGCGCAGCGCTACTTTATGCAAGTCATCCCCCGCGCGCTGCGTCAGCACCATTTCGGGGCGGCGCAACCGCCTGCGTCGGAGCCGTGCCCCTCGCGGCGCTACGCGGCGTTTCGCTCCTCCGCTGAGGCGGTGGTGTCGCGGCGGGAGGCCTGCAACGCGTTGTGCGCGATGGTGGTGGAACATCTTCGAGCCGCCGGGACGTTGACGGGAGAGGCGTTTCTGCGGGAGGTGGCGCGGTGCCTGGCGAGTGGGAAGGTGCAGTTGGCGCCAGCCGACCGCCACGCGCTTCCGCTTGCGGTGCTGCGCGCGGCGAACTATTTCCACCGCTTGGACGCCACCACGACGTCCCGCATTACCCTTTCCACCCCCTCACAGCATCTCATGTCGCACCCCGAGGCCGTGGAGAGAGGCGTGAATGCATTGGTGTTGGCTGGACACTGGCGGCGTGCGATTGCTTTGCTCGAGCGCACGAGCCGACCCTATCCAGAGTCCTTTGCCGTTGTGGCATACGGAGCTCCAAGTTCAGTGGCAATGAAGGCGCTAAACGTGCTGCGGAAAGACCATGCTCGTAGCCACTGGGTCTTGCTTCTACAGGACCTTCTTCAGGGAGACGTTAGGTCGGCCCAGGATGAACTAATACTCTCTTCTTTCAGGGCTCAATCGCATTTTGATGAAAAACAACTGCTCTGGAGGCGGCGTGTTCTGGGAGCATGTAGTGCTTTGCTTCACTCCGCAGACTCCATGCAGCATCTTGTGAGGGCCGCCAACATCTCTGCGTTTTGTGCCTTGGACGTGGATGAGCATGGCCTGCAGCGGCTCCTTCCACTTTTGTCTTGGAACCAGGCGTTGACGGCACTGACGGATCTTATGGAGAGGGGAGAGGTGGTGGAGGAGCACTGGTCTCTCCTCGTTTGCACAAAGCCCTTTATTCCGTTAGAGGCTGTGCGGAAGATAGCGTCCTGGTTTCCCTACTCTGTTCTGCTGCACAGTGTGCTTGTGCAGCAGCATGCGATTGTGCGTGGGGACCTCGTCACGGCCGTCAAGGCCCTTGCGCGCTACCACGCACTTGTGGTTGCCGAGTACAAGCGGAGCCCAACCTATCTTCGTCCCTTTGTGGCCTTTCTCAAGAGTGTGCTGCAGCACTTTGATGATGAAGCGTGGAGGAAGGCCCGTGTCTGGCCGGTCGTCCGCCGCGTCTTTAACCAGATGGTGGAGGACGCCAAGTTTGTGCACTTGGGGAGGCAGGGGAGGAAGAGTATTCCCTTCTCCCTCCGCGAGGACGCCCCCCTCGCCGCGCTGCTCGTCGTCGGCTTCCTCTACAGCCAACTGAGCCGCGCCCTGCAGGTGCCGGTGCCGGCCGCCATCGTCTCACGGTTGCTGCGGAGCGCCGCGCTCCACACGCGAGACGCGTGGGGTGCACTCTACTTCTTTAAGAGCCTAAACAAACCCAACGATGACGAGCGAGCTCTGCTCGTTTTTGCGCTGCGCGACTGCGAGGACGCGATGACGCTGCTCCTAAACACCGGGCGATTTATACGGCCCAGGCCGGAGCAGGTGCTCGTGTGGAGTGACCCGGGACTTGGTGGTGGGAGGTGGCTGGAGGCCATGGCGTTGCTGTCGCAGACCCCGGTCCCACAAGAGCGGCTGGCGAGGCTGTGCGCCACCTGGACCTGGGAGGAGTCCCTTCGCGCGCTGAAGTTGCTGCAGCGGACACACGGCGACT
The DNA here is from genome assembly GCF_003719485.1 of Trypanosoma conorhini. Classification (NCBI taxonomy): domain Eukaryota; phylum Euglenozoa; class Kinetoplastea; order Trypanosomatida; family Trypanosomatidae; genus Trypanosoma; species Trypanosoma conorhini. The sequence continues at coordinate 17,041 of NW_021704304.1, read as the reverse complement.
CTGCCGCGGTGAAGCCTTATGTGGCGCTGCTGACGGCGGCAAAAAAACAAAACTTGAAGTCCGGATGAGGGAGGGGGCGTGGCGCAGAGGATTCCGTCCCCTCCTACTCACGATGGGCGCTGCCGTTGCGTGTGCCGCTTTTTTTTTCTGGCGTAAGTGAGAGTGTTGGTTGTGGTGGTGGTGGGGTTGCCAGACGATAAGCCATTGCACAGATGCCGCACACGCACTTTTTTTTTTCTTTAGGCTCTTTCTTTCGTTATTTATGTAATTCTTTTTTTCTTTTGTTCTCTCATCGGCTTCTCGCTTCGCGGTTGCCTGCTTCTGCAGACGATGCGCCTCCTTGGGGCGGGGAACAGTAGCGTCGTCTTCGCGCTGCCCGACGACGACGCGGCGGAGGCGGCGCGGGCGGAGAAGCGGGAAGAGGGCGCGTCAGAGGCGGAGGCTGTCGCTTCGGTCGCCGAGCGGCTGCTTGCGGGGGGCGGAGGCACACTGCAGCGGCTGCGGGGCCGCCTCGCGCTGCGGCTAAGTAAGGCAATTACCTCTGCATGCTCGACATGCGACCAGGCCCTGGCGGACTTCGTCGGCTTCCGGCATGAAATTTCACTGACGGAGGCGCTTGCGAAGTCCTGCGCCGCCGCTGCCGCCGCTTCCCCATCGCTGCGGCAGCACTGCGAGGGCGCGGGACACGCCCACGTCATTCCCAACTTCGCAGTCAATCCAGCTCTTCTCTTAGGAGGTAAACGCGGGTCACGATGGCTGGCCGTAGAAATTAAGCCAAAAGGAGTGTGGCGGCCCCCGCGTGTGGTTGGCATCGTCGTGGATGGTGTGAAGTATTACATTAATCCGGTAAAGCTCCACCAGTGCCGTTTTTCGCTTATGCAGTTCTTTAAGCATGAACAACATAGAGTGGGAATGACGCTACCAGGTGAAACAGACTCCATGTACTGTCCCAATATGGTACTACTAGGGGACCAATCTTCTGTGGCGGCTGGACTACTGCACCTAATTCGTTGTCCGGCAAACAACTTTCGTTTTATTCCTGTGGAAAATCCTTTGGGTGAGATCCGCGATGCGGACGTTGAAGGTTTGTCCACCGCGTTACATGAATCAGGCGTTTTAAAGGTGTTGGGAAACCTGCAGATGTACGGTTCTGGCAGTCACGCGGACTGGGAAGTGCTAGACATTGAACTCTTGTACCGGTGGAGTTGTGCCAGGGAAATGTCGAGTGTGCGGTGGATTGTGCGTGCATCGGAGGCCTCGACCTCTTTGAACGTGGAGTGTGATTGCCGGCGTGGCATACGGGCGGCCGCAATGGAAGCAGGACGAACGGAAGATATCAAAACACATCTTCTCTCCCCACCAATGGGGCTAGCGGAATGTGTCGACCGTTTTTACGCCTCGACCACGGGAAAAGATGTGTCGGTGGTGGTGTCGCTGTTGAGGGGGAGTGCGGCGGCCGCGGTGGGTGATGGGCCGGCGGGGAGTAGGCGGCCTTTGGAACTGGCCCAGTGGAAGAGTTCACACGGTGGCGTTTTTGTGGACTTTGGGTTTCCCACTGCGAGCATATTCCGCATCGGCGTCGTGGACATTGACGCCAAGCTGCACAAGCCCTTGCGGCATTACTTTATGCTAGACAAGGACATTCTCGCCGCCTGGGAGCGGTGGAAAAGTGCATCGATGCCGCCGTTGCGCGGCGACGCCGCGTGAGGTGAGACGTTGTTTGCCGCTCCCTCTCTCGTTATTTTCCTCGCATTTTCGACTAGTGCTTTTCTTCGGCCTCTCGACTTTATGCGTCGCCGTGTGCGACTGCGTGTAAGTGTGTGTGTGTGTGGCTTTGCCACC
>NW_021704304.1:0-14713 GCF_003719485.1 Trypanosoma conorhini | reverse complement strand
TCCCCTCCTTGCCTCCCTCTCTTTCTTCTTCGGCCTGTTGTTATTCTCGTTTCTGCCTCCCGTGTGGACCGAGGCTGCCTGGCGGAACATCCATGCGAATGGTGGAGAGAGAGAGAGAGACGGATGGAAGCGCCGTTGCAGCTTTTATTTCCCTTCCTCCTTGCCCCATCACACGAGAAATAAGATATGGGGGGAAAGTGATAGTTTTTTCTTTTTGGGTTTGTTTTGCGGCGGTGGCGGCAACTTTAGTGTGACCGGGGTGTATTTGTACGTGCGACTTCGTCCCCTTGTTTTTCCTTTTCTTTTCTTCTCTTGTTGCGCTGCCGCTGTTGTGCGTCGCGCCAGCTGGAGGCGCGCTGGGCAGCCGGGAAGTGCCCTCGCGGCGATGTATCCGGAGGAGGGCGAGGCCCCCGCAGCTGCGAAGCTGACGAAGGAGCAGGAGGAACAGCTGGTTGTCCGCCTGCACGATCATTCCATGGCGCACAGGCAGGAAACGCTGCGGGAGCTGGAGGCCCGGTTTTACCCCACAATGCCGCCAAAGCGGCTTGACAAGGAAACGATAGACGGCAGCGTCACGCGGCAGGTGAATCAGGAGATGGCGAAGCGGCAGGCGGCGCGCGAGGAGCGCGAGGCACGGATCCAGGAAGGCTACAAACCACGCAAGGCGTCCGCTGGCAACGTGGATAGAAGCACAGAGTGGCTTTATGCCGAGTCTATGCAGCGGAAGAAGGCAAACATGGAGGAAAGCAGGAAACGATACCTCTACTCTGGACCACCTGTGGTCCATAAGAAGGCCTCGGAGATACGCGAGTACGTGACGCGCTTGGCTGTACCCAAGAAGCGGGAATTTACGGTTGACGAGATCAACAAAATTTACGGATTGTCTGCAGAATCGGCCCAGGGGCCGGGCGCACCTGACGAGGTTGATGCTGCTGCCGCCGGTGAGACTCAGCATGGATCGTAGCGATGGTGCAGAGCGCGCGGGGTATTGGGCTCGTGTAGAGGTCTAACTGCGAGCCACATGTACAGTGTTAATGGGGTGGGTTGGGGGAAGTGCTTTCACTTTTTCCTTCCTCTTCTCTCTTTTCATTATATATAGGTCAATGCATATATGCATATGTGTTACTTCCACAATGCTTTTTTTGTTTCGTTTCTGGTATCGCTGGACATGTGTTGACTTCAATCAGCTGCGTTTTCCCCTGCTTTCCCCCCCCCTTTTCGTCTCTTTACTTGGGTGTGTTACTAGGCGAGGGCGGGTAGCGCGTAAGCGAGACGAGGTGGGGAAGCTCTACTGAGTTATATATATATATATCTTTTTACCTGCAATCTGCCAATGCATCCGTCGGGCGCCGCCAGTAAACGCAGCGCGTTCGAGGCGGCAGCTTGCCAGCAGAGCTACCGCGTGGCGGACGTGGAGTTGGCCACCTGCAAGCTGCACGGAGGCGCCGCCGTGTTGTGTTCGACCGCGGGCAAAGTTGGTCGCAACGGTCGCAGTGCCGCTGTAGGTGCCACTCTCTTTTGGCTCACCTGCCCTTACCTGAACACGATGGTGGCACGGCTTGAGCGGCATGGCGCGGTCGGGGCGCTGCAGCGGCTCGTGGATGAAAATGGCAGGCTGGCCGCCCAGCACGTGGCTTCTCATGCGCGCTACGAGGCCCGCGCCCGGGCACTGCTGAGCGACCAGCGGTGGGCATTTTTTGAGTCCCACTTTGTTTCCCCTCCTGAGTCCGCCAGCGGTCGCAAGTACGGCAACGCCGCCGTGGGCCACGCGAAGGATCTTAAGTGCCTGCACGCCCTCGTTGCCCAGTCCCTGTGTGGCGCCCCCAACCCCATTGGGGATGCCGTCCTGCAGTACATTCTTCACCTCTCCAAGAGGGTGGAGGCGGTGCGGCAGCCAGAGCGGGAGTCTCTCCCTGCGAAGGAGGCGAAGGCGGCGGCGGCGGCGGCGGGGGAGGAGGAGAAGGATAACGCCGCCCCCGCCTGTGTGAGCTCGCTTGACGATATCTCTGCCTTTGTCGCCTTCGTGGAGGGCTGGGCACTTCAGACTGAAGACGAGCGTGGGGCGTTTCCGTCCGCGTTGGACGCGAATGACGTTTGCTCCGCTGCATGCAATGTGCTGACTTTTCTCGAGGGACGGCCACCGCGGCCTCGCAAAAAACATCGCATAAACTGAATGGGGTCCAGCGAGCGCCTTCAATGGAAGGCGATGGAGAGATAAAAAAGAGAAGGAAGGAAGAGGGTGGCTGCTTGAGTCGCACCACTTCTATTTCTTTATTCTTGTCCTTCACTTTCTTTTGCAAGTTCCGCCTCTTGAGGAATCTTGCGGCCGAATTTGGCTTTTCTTCTTTTCATCTCTTTATTACTATTGTTATTTGGGTTGCCGCTGCTTCGTGTGTGCGTCGGCGCCTCACTCACGCGGGAGAAAACAGACGCGTGCGATTTTTGCGTCCGCAGGGGGAGGCTCCCCGCAAAAATCGGGGGATGCGCGCGCGACGCTGGGGAGCCGCCGCAGCGAGCGACCGCGGCCCTCTGGCGTGCCTCGACCCCAAGCCGCGGGCCGAGGCTGTAACCACCAGTCTCGTGAGGGGGCGCGGCACGCCGACCACAGGCACTCTCGCTGCGTGTCTGCCGTCGCGGGCGCTGGCAGAGGCGGTGCCGGGAGAGCGCTCCACGGCAGCAGCGGATATGCGGTGCGCCGAGCGCATGCAGGCGCCGTTGGGGCTCGCACGACGTTGCATGATGAGCTGGCGGCGGTGGGCTCACAGGCGTCGCATTTTAGCGGCTTTGCAGGGAATACAGGCGCGGGCCGTTACCAGCCATCTATTATCGATCTTCTACAGGTGGTTCTTGTTCGCCACTCGCGCCGCTGCTGTACGACACCTGGAGCATTCACTCGCACGAGAGGCGTTTGTGTCGCTTGTCTGTCGATATTGGCAACGCTGGCGGCTGGCTGCGCGGCTTCGGCGGAAACGGTCCCAGCAACTTGCTCGCTTGCGTGGCATACGGTACGAGGCCGAACGGTCGCTGGCGTGGCGCCACTGTGTTCAATGGCGTGCCGCGGCGGAACGACGGGTCGAACTGCGTCGGAAGGTGGCGGCTGTGTCTGAGTCATGCACAATTCGTTTAGCTCACAACTACTTTGCAGCATGGGTGCGATGGCGGCAGAGGAATTTGCACACAAAGCAGTTGAGACTCATTGCGCATGCGGCCTACCGTTCTCTGGCTCGACGCACGCTACAGAAGTGGAGCCTGCTTGTTTCCCGCAGCATTGTTGCCTGGGACATGGAGAGGCGAACGCTAGAGTCGTTTGTGCAGGGGTTCTTCCTGCGTTGGCGGCGATACGCTTCCCTCTGCAAGGCGCTTTGTCGCATTGGGCATGCAGCCTACTGGCGTGTGGCGCGTCGGGCGTTTCACAAGTGGAAGCTGTGGTTTGTACGCATTGTCGTCGCGTTGCAGCTTGAGCGGCGCAGCTTGCTGCCTCTTTTGCAGGTTTATTTCTTTCGCTGGGTGATGCTGCGCCGTGTGCGTCGCTTGGAGTACAACGCATTCGTCTCTTCTCTGCTGCACTAGTGCGACGTTTGTTTTTTCTTGGTTGCGGCTTCATATATATATATATATATATATATATATATATAGATCTCCTTGTACACGTGTCTGTTCCGGCCTTAGCCTTTCTGTGTCTGTGCGTGGATTATGCCGCCCATGATATACGCTGCCCCTGCATGAGAAAATATACTTTTTTCTTTGCAGCCCTCCGTTTTTGCTTTGCTTCTTCAAGAGTCCTTTTAATTGGCCCCGACCCCACTCTCCCCTCCTAAACCTGCATGTGATAGAGCAGGCATGGCCATGAATGCCGTCGCTTCACTCGTGCTCACGCAGATTGTGGAGCATCCGTTCCACTTTCTACTTGAGATTGTGTTCGCCGCCGCCTTGGCGGCTGTGCTATGGAGGCAGCACGTGCAGAGAAAGAAAAACAAGTCCAAGCTGGTCGCCCCTGTGATGCCGCCGCCGGAGGAGCAGGAGCGCCGCATTGCGCAGTTCCAATCGAAGATGTTCCAGGCCAACTGTAGGACGGCCACCAACGCCACGGTGCCCAACGGGGCGGGGATGGCGGAGGTGGACTCCAGGGAGGGCTGCTACGTGACCATTCGCAACGCGGCGGACGGGGGCCTGCTGCGGTGCCTCGACCTGGCGACTGAGGATTTCCACTCCTTTTCAACGCACCCCACCGTGCTGAAGGTGGCACGCGAGACGGTGATGGCTTACGGTGTTGGGAGTTGTGGCCCTCGCGGGTTCTACGGCACGATCAAGCCCCACATGGACGCGGAGACAGACTTGGCGCGGTTTCTCGGGGTGGAGGACGCCATCATCTGCAGCCTTTCCTTTGCCACGGTCTCCACGCTCATCTCCTGCTTCGCGGGCAGAGGGGAGTACCTCATCGTGGACGAGGGCGTTAACTTGTCCATCGCGGACGGCTGCACCCTCTCCCGGGCCACCGTTTACAAGTACCGCCACAACAACATGCCTCACCTTGAGTCGCTCCTGAAGGAAGTGGCGGAGAAGGAGAGTGCCACGAAAAAGTTGTCACGACGCTTTGTGGTGACGGAGGGTCTTTTTAGGAACAGTGGCGACCTCTGCCATTTGCCACGCATACTTGAACTATGCCACAAGTACAAATTTCGTATTATTTTGGAGGACAGTTACGGGTTCGGTTGCCTGGGCTCAACGGGCCGCGGCACGCATGAGCACTTTGGCATCCCAGCCACGCGTATTGATTTGTATGTGGGCAGCTTGAGCACCTCCTTGGGCGCCGTCGGAGGCTTCTGTGCCGGGACGCGGGCGGTGGTGGACTACCAGCGCCTCACCGCCTCTGCGTACGTTTTCTCCGCATCGCTGCCGCCCTACATTACGGCTGCCGTCTCCACCTCCCTCACACTGCTCGACGGGGACCACACCTACGCCGAGAAGCTGCAGGCGAACGCCAAGCTGTTCCGCCAGACCCTTCGACAGGCTAGCTTCAACGCCGACAAGCTCCGTTTGCTGGAGTGCGAAGGGGATGTCTCGCCAATTCTGGTGCTGCGCCCCACCGACGCGTACGCGAAGAGCCACGCCCAGAGTTTGGAAGTGGAGCTGGAAGAAGTTGTACGGATGGCAAGGGAAAAGAAGGTGATGCTCGTGCGGCATCTCTACTCTGAGGATGAGCAGTGCGAGAACCTCCCGGCGCTGCGGATCCTTGTGAAGGGAAAGGCAACCCGAGGGGAGATTGAAGGTGCCGCCAACGTCGTGGTTGAGGCAGTGAAGGCTGTTTTCTCCTGAGTGCCGCAAGACCGGCGGGGGAGGGCGTGGTGCGACTACTTGTGAAGTAAAAGGGGAGTTTGTCGGGCTTTGATCTAGTGGAGGGGGTGGGGGGTGCCTTGTAGTGTGGGAACTGGAGCGAGAAGCGGAGCTGGTGTTCAACGAGGAGGAGGAAAAAGAAAGGCAACATCAACTCCTTCTCTGAAACAGTATGAACGGCAGCAAAGGGGAAGTAGTTTCTTTATCGTACCATGGGACGTTAACAATGGTCGTTGTACAGGAGTCTGCCCGAAGGGGCGCATTGGGTAATGATGTCGTACGCTAGTAGGAACACAGAGGGAGAGAGAGAAAGACACGTGTGTGTGTGCGCTCCTACCCCATTCACCTCTTCCTCTTTGTATTTTACTGCCAATTCCAAGGGTTTTCTACCTCCCTCCAGTGTGTGTGTTTTTTTGTGTTGTCTCTATCCTCTCGCTCTTTGCTTCTCTTCACTTGATTTCCTTGCATGGGGCCACGGCGTGGTAGGTAGTCGTGCAGAGCCTTTCCCCTCCTTCTCTCCCTTAGTAGGAGAGCTGCCACAAGCCTGGCTGTTGGGCCTGCGGTGTTGTGCTTACACGTTCCGTCTCGTGTTTGGGCAGCTGGCGTCATGGAGCTGCCGGCGGAATTGGTTGTTGGGGGGACGGTCCTAACCTTGTCGCCGGTGAGCCGCTCAACAGACGTCGAGGACAACGGGAAACATCACTTCAGTAGCTTCTGCTTCGTGGGCGAGCGCCTGCCCACGGGAGACACGCAGTGGTTTTTTTCACCGTTAGCCGGCTACGAGCAAAAGAAGCTGCGCGTGGAGGCGGCGGTGGTGGAGAAGGAGGCGCTTCGCCGCGGCGTGTTCTTGCGCCTGGGAGACTGCACCTTCCGGCAGTACACCGTGAGGTCCGCCTCGCCGCCGATGCGGGTGAGCGTGGTGGCCAGGCTGCGCGGTGAGGATGCGCGAGAGTCGTCCATCAATTCGCGGAATTCGTCCTACCTTCTCTCGCCCACCCCCTCGCCGGAGGAGGCGTCGCCGCCCCTCCCCCGCGAGGGGCGCATCCTTCCGCCCGCGAGGGACCTCAACGTGTGCGGGGAGCTGGGCAACCCGTCGCCGCCCGTCGCTCGGGGCGTGGCAGGCAGCGGGGGCGAGGGAGGCGAGGGGCCGTGGGCGAGCCAAGAAAGCGGCGCGGAGGGGGGCGGTGCCCGTTGCATGCCAAATTTACAGTTGCCTAAAAAGCCACCCGTACGACTCAGCACCCACGCCAGCGCCTCCGGCCCCTTTCGTCTGCGTCGGCTGCCGTGAGAGCAGTGGCCGCCCCACGCCTGGTCCCAACCGGGTTGCCACATGCAATGCGGCAAGTGCCTCGAGCCTCACTGGAGGGGGGGGGGAAAGAAAAAAAACGAGGGCTGGGAAAGTGACATGAATATGTGACGGTAGTGTTGTAAACTTATTTGTATATTTTTCGGTCGATTGTGTCTGTCTGTCTTTCCCTCCCTCCCTCTCTCTCTCTCTGTGTATGTGCAATAAGTGTATTTTTTTTTTGACGGTGATAGCAGTGGCGGTGTTATAGTTTTGCTGGAGACCTCCTTCCAGCGGAGGAGGGGATGCTCCAATACCATCATCTCTCTTTTCGTTCCTTTTCTCTCGTTTTGTTTCTGCTGGGTGCCGCATTGTTGTTGTTGTTGTCCCTTTCGAGTGCTTACATAAATCGTTTCATAGCTTTACATATATCACTACACCTCCCTCTTTTTTTTTTCTTTCTGACTCCTGCGCCGGCGCGATATTCTTGCCACAGCGGTTCCACTGATGCACTTCCTCCCTTCATTTCCTCCCCGTTGTCCACCCACGCGTTCATTCTACCGCGGCGAAAAGAAAATGGGGAGCCCGGAGGCACACGATAAAAATAGAAGGAGCTTGCACCTCCCTGACGCACCTTCCCGTGCCCGTTTGTGTTTCATGATTTACTTCGAGGCTTTGTCTCCTGCCAGCGCATGTTGTGGCGATGCAAAGAGGCAAGGGAGGAAGTCCATTCTGCGTAGGTGTTTACTCACCCCTTTCCCTTCTCTTCTTCCCGCTTGAAACGCCCTTTCCTCCTCTCGCTCTCCCCCCACTACACACACACACACACCGATTTTTTTTCTCTTTCCTTCCCACGCGCTCTGCTCGTTTCTTTTATTCCCCTGCTTGGTTGTTCGTTTGTTTCTTGTGGGAGGGGAGAGTTCCCCACGCCGCGGCGTGGGGAGGGCGGCGGTGCACTCGAGCGCGTGCCGCAGAGGGGCACAGTGGGGCGCCTGAAGCGGAATGCGGTTCGTTTTTTTTTGTGTGTGTGTGGCTGCGTCATCGCAGCTCCCCCTCCCTCCCTCTCTTTCTTTCTTTCTTTCCTTCTTTCTCTTCCTGTTTTTTTTTTGGGGGGGCGAGTGTGTGCGTGCCTGTGTGTGCGTGTGAGTGTGCGTGTCTCTCTCTCTATCGCTGGGGCCGGCGGCGGCGACGGGTTTGGGGCTTCGGCCGCCACCCTCCGCACGTGCTGGACCGCGACTTCTCCTACGCTCGTTTTGCCTCCTCCTCCCCCTTTTCCTGCGAGATCGTTGCAGCGGCGGGTAGTCACTCCAAGTGGGCAGAGCGGGGGGAAGCCCGGAGTAAAGCTGGCAGCCGGCGTCGACCAGCAACACGTAGAGTGCGCGCTGGGCCTGTCACTACAAGTGCAAACACAGCCACACACACACACACAGACATACAGAGAGAGAGAGAGAGAGAGAGAGAGAGAGAGATAGAGACAAATTCTTGCTTTCAAGTTAGGGGAACAGACGGGGCGCGGAGCGGAGGCCCACTGGCAAGCAGCAGAGGCGTTAAACCGGAAACTCGTCAGGCGCGGCGTGGGGAATGAGCGCCAAGTATCTCGCCGCGCCGGTGAACATCTCGCGCTTCATCGAGATGTCGGCGCCCAGCATCTCGCCGCAGCGGGAAATTTCGCAAATGACTCCCCAGCGCCAGCGTCCGCCGGCGAAGCCAGGCCGCGACTCCAACGGCAACAGCATGGAGGCCGCGAAGCCCGAGGATGCCGCGTATGAGGCGAACTACCCTGAGGAGAATATTGCGGAAAACACGGTGTATTTGCTCCAGTGTGGAAGTCCACTGTACGATCCGGTGAAGGAACGCTGGCGCTGCTGGAACGGCCATGAACTGCGCGTCAAGGAACGGTCACAATACGGTGACGTTGAGGGAGTTAGTTGCGATTTCTGCGGTCTCACCGACTGGTTGGACGAGCTGCAGGAAGCGGAGGCGCCGACGAAGGGAAGACGACGCAGTAGAAAAACACCTAAGCAAAAGAAGAGCGCGAAGGAACCACGATACCTCTACCACTGCGATGTCTGTGAGATGGATCTCTGCCCGCAGTGCGCCAAGGAGTTGCGTGCTGATGCCCGGTATCACGTGCCTTGCATGCAGTGTAGGCGCTGCCTCGGCTTTATGCGTGACGACGAAGCGGCTCTGCACCACTGCTACTTGAAGCGGGCACGGGAGGCCCTTACACTCACGACCCCCTCGCCCTCCACAAGCGGCGGGGCCTCCTCCTCGTCAGTTACCGAGTCTGTTATGAACCGGACGTCCCTCCGACCGCGGGAGCCGTCACCGCCTGTGGTTCACCTTCCACCGGAATCCACGCCAACTTCGGCGCAGCGTCCAATCACGGCGTGGGAGGTGTGCGTGACATTCGAAAGTGCCGCAGCGGAGGCTGAAGTGCGTTGCATTGGGGAGTCCCTTTCGCTGCGGGGAGTGGAGGCGCCTGGGGAGGCGGGGCGGCTCATTTTCCGGACGCCAACCAGGTTGGCGGCGGAGGAGCTGGCTCAGCGATTTCACGACCAGGGCCTCTTTGCCTCTCTCCGCCGTTTTCGCGCATGATACTGGGAAGAATGCCCCGCGTCTCAGAGGTTGCTACATATATGCACTCGCCAGGAGCGCCGGAATTCTCGTGAAACATAGTATACATGGTTGTTATTCTTATTCATTTTTCTCCGTCTTGTTGTTGTTACGTACAGACGCCGTTGCGTACTTGTATCTGCGTCTGTGCCCTTTGCGTCGTTGACGTGGATGCGGATGTGCCTGTCCACGAGTGGCCGGGCCTTCTTCTGCTCGGTCTGTGTGAAACTGCCCTAGGCATGACTAAGCATGACGTGTCTCTTTCATTTTGTGTACGTTTATATCAGCTCCACCACCGAGACTAGGGGGAAAAAGGGATGGCAGTGGTGGAGCTGGGGTGGACCACCCGTGCCGGCTACATTGGCGACGCAAAGTGCACACGGTGGTTCCCATCCATACACTGCAACGCTGGACCTATGGAGCTCAGTTTTCCATCGACGCTCCTGGCAGCGGATGCCATGGGAGTGGGTAGTCTGCAGCCTATTTGGACCCTGCATTCACTCGAGCATGGGATGAGTCTGCACGTGGAGCACCTGGCGCACATCATGGGTAAACAGCTGCAGTGCTCGGAGGATGACCCGCTCATGTTGGTCTTGCCTGAGATATGGCATGACCGGTTTGACCTGGTGCGAAGCTTGTTTCGCGTCGTGTTGGAGTCGGGGTTTACCTCCGCATTGTACTGCTGTCGACCGAGTGTGGCGTGGACGCTGGCTTCGGGTAGGGCCTCCGCCGTCGTGCTAGACGTTGGGCACAATCAGGCGACCACGGCGGCCGTGTTGGATGGCTACGCGTTGCGGGGCTCCGTCGCCTCCAGCAGCCTGGCCGGGGGCGCCGTCACAGGGCGTCTGACGGCGATGCTAGAGCGGGATCAGCTGGAGGCGCTTGAGAGCGTGCGACACTACCGTGTCCCTTCCATTCGTCAGCGGGCCTTGGAGGACGCGGTGAATGACATTAAAAGGATGTCGTGCTGCGTGCGTGTGGGGCATGCGCCGCTTCCACGGAAGGAGGAGCCGCTGGTGTTGCGCGCCCCTGATGGGGCGTCTGTCACCGTTTCAGCGGCGGCGCGAACGGAACCGTATGAGGTGCTCTTCTCGCCCTCAGCGCCGGCGGGTGGGGATACCCTGGCAGACCTCCTTGTGTCGTGCAAGCAAAGTATTGATCCTGAGTGGCAACAGCAAGCCGTTCCGCATGTTGTTTGCGGTGGAACCGCACAGGCGCCTGGCTTTCGCGAGCGGTTGATAAAGGAGGCACAGAAGAGGGACTCGTGCTACTTTCGCTATGAGCAGGACGGGGCCTTTCACTTCTCGTCTGCGGTGGATGGTGCCTGGACGGGCGCTTCACTGGCGGCGGCGAGCTCGTCCTTTGCGCCTTTCTGGGTAACGCGTGCCGATGTTGAGGAAGAGGGTGACTCTGTACTCTACCGCAAGTTACTTTATTAGATGGGGAAAGAGTCAGTTTTGTCCTCTTTTCCTCTTTTCCTGCCGTGCATGTTCGCTTTCACGACTTATGCCTCGAGTCAACCGCGCGAGCAGGGAGGAGGGGACGCGCCAGTTGCCGCGGGGTCGCTTACGGCGGGGGTGACTCGCCAAGCGCGCAGCCGTCACATGTTCCTTCGATTTCCCTTTTTACTTTTGACATTGCGCTTCGCCTCACCGGCGCCTTTTGCTGCCGTGAACTTCCCACCTGACCCATTCGTTGGGGGGAATGGTGGCCAGATGTGTGTGTGTGTGTGGTGCCTGTGGGCGGGAGTTCGCTGCAGTTGAGGTGTTGGCGTTGACGTCGCTTGTCTGTTTCTGCGGCTACTGTGTACTTCAGGAAGAAAAAACAAAAACAAAGAAACAAACAAAAAACAAGCTCGTGTTTCTTTTATGCTCATTTTTTCTTCTTTTTGCTTTCTTTGGAAGCGGAGGCGGCGTTTGGAGCCCAAGCGTTCCTTGTGGTCCCGACCTCTATTTCTCTCCCACAGCGGATAGTCGTAGCATTTTTTGTTTGTGCTTGTTTTCTTTCCGTTAGATGACTAGTCGGGGCTTGAGTGCCGCCGCCGTGAGGAACCGACGGCACTACCTGCGGCTCCTGAGGGAAACTGCGCAGGAGGCCGTTTCGGAAGGAGTGACGTTTGCTGCTGAAAAGGGCGTCTTCAGGACCGTCTCGAGGCTCCGTCCGCATGAGGCGAGCCTGCAGCTGCCGGCGAATTGGGTGCGGACCTCCACGGCGCGTCTGCAGACGTCGCTGGCGGGAGTCGTCCCGAGGGAGCGGTGGGCCAGCAACGACCTGTTTCTGTGCGCGCTCATCCACCCAAGTTACGTGGCCGCGCGGTCGGTGCGCGCGGCGGTGGCGATGCCGATCGAATTAACGCTGACGGGCTCCTCCGCGCTGCGTCTGCTGAGGGAGGTCGCGGCCGTGCATGGCGTGGCGGGGGTTCTGGCGGCGGCGGAGGTTGCGAACATTCCCAGAAGGCTTGACGTGGAGGATCTCCTGCTCTACGACGCGTCCGTGTTCGAAGCGTGTGGGCAATTCCCACCGGAGGAGGTTCGAATGGCCGCGGCCACGGCGTTGTGCGGCGCAGTGGTCCTCTCCGAGGGAATCGGTGCCGCGACGGCCCTCTTGGATCGGCTGCGGGGCGCAGAAAACAAAGAAGGGGTGGTGGAGAGAGGCGTGAAGGGCGGCGAGGCAACAACACCAGCAACAAGAAAAGGGACGACGATGCCTGTTGATGTTTCACCGTGAGTGAGGGAAAAAAAAACGAGGAGAGGGGGGGGGAAGCGCTTAGACGCCCTCTTTCTCTCTCTACCTTTTTTTTGTATCGCGTTCGCTGTGAAAGCAAAAAACAGTCGTTGCTGTTTTTTTTTTTTCTTCTCGCTTCTTGCCTTTGATCGGTGCCGATCGTGATTTTCCGCGGGCGCCTTTCCTTGGCGGGAAGACGCGAAGAAAAAGCGAAGGGTGAGGACCTGTCAGCGGCGTCCGCAGCCGCGATAGCTCAGTTGGGAGAGCGTCAGACTGAAGATCTGAAGGTCCCTGGTTCGATCCCGGGTCGCGGCACATCTTTTTCCTTTTCCTTCCCCGTTCACCTCCCCTCCGCTCCGCTCTAAGCCCCCCCCCCCTCGAAACCACTGGGTGCACTTCCCTTGCAGTGCCAAACGGAAGTCACACACACACACACACACAGGGAGAGAGAACGGCAGGGCCGTCCCCCACGTCTGAGGGAATCAACTCAGGGAATGGGGGCAATAACAGGAAAATAGCCGCTTGGGTGTAGAGTGAAACAGTGCCGTGCATCTGTGCTATCCTCTTCTTCTTGCTGCTGTGGGTGCGTGCGGTGTGTTGCTTTTGTAGGGCTCGCGCGTGAGCAGAGTAGGAAGCGAACAAAACGAAAAACGAAACATAAAAAAAAAGTCAAAAAACGATAGCAAGAAGGCGAGGCATAGCAAATCAACCGAAGCCGCTAGTCGCAGCAAAAAAAAAAGCAAACAAAAAGGAAACTAAAATAAAATAATCCCTATAACTGGCACAAAACAAAAGACACACATATACACAGACACACACAAAGTGCGAAATAAATGTCACTTGAGGAAAGCGTTCAGCAGTGGCTTTTGTGGGACAAAGATCCCCAAACGCGAGGGGTTATTGAAAAACTTCAGCGAGAGGGGCGCAAAGACGAGTTACAGCGTCTTCTTGGAGCTCGAATGGAATTTGGGACCGCCGGCCTTCGGTCAAAGGTGGGCGCTGGGAACAGTCAGATGAACTCCCTGACGATCATCCAAACGGCACAAGGATTGAGTACATATCTAAGATCCACCTTTACAGTCGATGAGCTTGCATCAAAAGGAGTAGTGATTGGGTTCGATGGTCGCTACGGCAGTAAACGATTTGCGGAGTTGTCGGCGAACGTTTTTCTTAACGCCGGCATCCGCACGCGACTTTTTGGCCAAGTTGTGCCTACGCCCTTTGTTCCTTTTTCCATTCGGCTCTTTGGTTGCGTGGCCGGGGTGATGGTCACCGCGAGCCACAACCCCAAGGAAGACAATGGATACAAGGTGTACTGGAGCAACGGCGCACAGATCATTCCACCCCATGACAAAAATATTTCACGTGCCATTATGGACAACTTGGCTCCTTTGGATTCCTCATGGGAGACGGCAGCAGGCGCCACGGATCCGTTTCAAGAGGTTTGGAGCCAGTACTTTGCCACCCTCAAATCCGAATACAAGCCACTCGCCGCCGACCATCCTGTTAACTTCACCTATACGGCACTGCATGGTGTGGGGTGCCCGTTTACGGTGAAGGCGCTGGAGACTGTGGGGGTTCCGCATCACTGCGTCAGTGTTGTAAAGGCACAGGCCACACCCGACCCCGAATTTCCCACAGTCAAGTTCCCAAACCCGGAGGAGGGCGCGGGGACACTCACCCTCGCCATGGAGACAGCAGCAGCGTCGGGGTCAAGGTACATTTTGGCTAATGACCCCGATGCAGATCGACTTGCTGTTGCTGAAAGGCAAAGCGACGGAAGTTGGCGCGTGTTCACCGGGAATGAGGTTGGAGCTTTGCTTGGTTGGTGGACCATTTTCCGCGCCCGTCGCTTCGGAGAGTCGCTACAAGACTGTTACTTTGTGTTCAGTATTGTCAGCTCAATGATTCTCCGTTCCATTGCCACAAAGGAGGGGATGCGTCATGCCGAGACACTTACAGGGTTTAAATGGATGGGAAGTTTGGCGGAGTCTCTCCAGCGGGAATCTTCGGCGCGTGTTCTCTTGGCGTTCGAGGAGGCGATTGGGTACATGTGGGGAACCCGCGTCTTTGACAAGGACGGCGTCACAGCTGCCGCCGTCATGGCCGACATGGCTTCCTTCGTTGAGAAGGAGGAGAAGAAGTCTCTCTCTGAAAAGCTTCTTGATATATTCAAAGAGTACGGGTTTCATTTTACCTGCAGCTCCTATGTCATTGCCCGTGATCCTGCGCGTATTCGGGAGATGTTCGAGGCAATGGCAAAGATGAAGGATGGGGCCTACCCAGACAAGGTTGCAGGAGCCGGTGTGCTGCACATCCGGGACTTGGCTACGGGGATAGACACCCGGATGCCTGACAAGCGGGCGACGCTTCCAACCTCGCCCTCAAGCCCAATCGTGACCTTCTACTTTGACAACGGGGTCACCATGACTATTCGTGGCAGCGGCACGGAACCAAAGCTGAAGTGGTACGCTGAGCTCATCACAGAGGACCCCTCGCGCAAGAAGGAATTAAGTGTTTTTGTCGACAAGGTTGTGGAAGAACTTGTGCGGCCAGCACACTACAATTTTGAAACCCGTTCTCGTTAGTGCCGGCAATAACCACGGAAGCATAGTTGAAGAGGCCCCCGCGGGCAACGTTGAGGAATTTTAAAAAAAATTAACGAAAAACGCAAGATACATTTCAGACATGCCATACATGTGAGGCTGTCGAAAGGGGATTTGGGGAAAACGGATATAACAGCCGGGGGACATT
>NW_021704308.1:16149-27183 GCF_003719485.1 Trypanosoma conorhini | reverse complement strand
CAGTTAAACTGCAGCACGCCACAATTTGAGCCTTTCCTGCGCGTTACATTCCCCGTGCTAGACTCCCGCCCACGCCGCCTAGCTCTCTCCACATCTCCCCCCTGCCTCTTCTCCCCTCTGTTTTTCCTCTGCTTACCGTCAGAAGTCCTTCCACTCTCTCGACATCAATGAGTGGGCTTTATTTACTTGTTGTTGCTTCCTTTTTAAGTCTGCGTACGCCTTACTATTGACGCTATTCTCCACCCACGTCCAGTTTATGTGCTGCTTCTGTTCCTGCCGTCCCGCGTCAAGAAGAGGATAATAATATTCATCATGTCACCCATGCGCAGATGCGTGTGTGAGTGTCTGCCTTTGCAATGATGAATTGCATTTACATCTGAATATACACACTCAAACGAGTGCCACTTGTCTCCCTGAAACGGCTCACATTTTTATTCGCTTGTGTTGGTGTTGAGGGAGGGAAAGTTGAGGGAAGCAACTCTTTTACGCCGCCGCGACAGTTTAGACTGGCTGCACCGGCTCTTTGTTTCTTCGCTCGCGGAGCAGCGCTAGGTGTTCCTGCTCTGCTCGGTCGCGCAAAGTGGGCCAAATTGTTTTCTGGAGGCACAGCATAGGCAAGTCAATGATAAGAATAAGGCTTCCCACCAGAAACAACAGATACAGCCAAAACTTTGCTCCAGACATCAAAACGAAAACCTGCCAGTAGAGCGACGAGTCGCCGATGTGGGTAAAGGAGGAGTACGCAAGGAGGAAACAAACCACGACGACGGCGGAAAGAGCCATCCCCACACCCTGCAGAGGTTGCCAATACCGCACCTGCAAAGCTAAGCGGCCCAGCACGACTGACACCAGCATGAACAGGCACATGGTGCCCGCCATACTTCCGGAAATGTCCGCGTGAAGGCTGAAGTTGTTGTTCGTCATTGACGGGTATAGCACGTAAAATACGGTGCATGCGTGAAACGCAGACTCGAAGAGCCACCGCAGGAACACAGAGCAGTTAAAATACAGCCCGTGCGAGAGGGTGGTGAAAAGGCCGGGGCGAGAAAGTAACGCTGCAGAGGGGAGGTCCTTGTCAAAGATACCCATGAAGAACGGCGGAATGCTGGTCATCATAACATTGTAAAACGTCAGCAGCCAGCCGTCAAAGAGCGTGAGCCCTGAGAAGCCACAGTAAAAGCTAAAAATAAACTGAATGAAAGCCAACACGAAGTTTTTGTAGAAACTCACCACAATGCAGCTCGCATTACGGACAAGACAATACCGCCCATGAACAGCACAAAGTCTACGAAGGTTTCTGAACCGGGGAATAGCGTAGTCCGCGGCGAGGGCTGCTTGTGCCCCCTCAAGGCCAATAATACCGATGCCGAGACGCGCCTCTTGAAGCATGGACACATCATTTGCGCCATCGCCCACGGCCAGGGCTGTCTGACCCGTTGATTTTTGAAACATGCGTACAATTTCGGCCTTCTGCAACGGCGTGAGTCGACAACATACAGCCGAACTAAGACTCATCGAAAGCTTTAGAAACAACGAGTAGTAGTGCTTCATCACCACATTAAGAGATGCACCATCAATCACGAGTGTACACCGGACACCCTCTTTTTTTGCGCGTTCTAGGTGTACCTCCGCTTCACGTAAATCAGCCCCAAGTTTTTCCACCGCTTCCGGGTGTTTGGGGTCAATTGGGCCCACGTCAACGTGCACAACATAGTCCCTCCTTGGATCACATAGCGAGGTTGTGGCGGCAATCGTCACTGCCGTCTCCCGCTTGTCGCCAGTGAGCATCCATATCACGACACCTGCGTCAAGAAAGAATGAGATGGTTTCAGGCACTTCTTCTTGCAACTTGTCTTCAATAGCGGTGGCACCGAGCAGTCGAAGTTTCTGTTCGATCTCGCCGCATACTTTGTCGACGGCCGCAGCGCGGCCCACAAGCAGTTTTCCGGCTTCCAAAAAGCGTGCGTTCCACTCCCCAAATTCCCTCGGGGTGAGATCGCGCGTGGCGACAAGAAGCGTACGTAGTCCGTATTCCGCCATCTCGGAGAGCGTGTGCGACAAGCCACGCTTATACTCCTGAACCGCCGCGTCATCCACGGTCCGGCAGGTTACGGAACTATCAGCCCCTTTTGTTAAGAGTATAATTCGTTCCCCATTGCGCTCCTGCAGAATAATACTCATCATTTTTCTTTCAGGTGTGAACTCCAGTGTGGCAAGGATGTCATACACCTTGGTCTTTGACTCTACCTCCACCGTCATGGAGCGGGCGGTGCGTTCCCGCAGGCGAAAACCGTGCTCTGCGGCAGCAGTGACAAGTGCCACTTCGTCAGGCGAACTCCCCTCATACACCACCCCAAGAGGGTGGTGTGTGTCTGGAAACGGCTGAATCGTGTGACAAAGGGCCAACGCAAGAAAATACTCCTCCGCAGCAGCACATGTTGAACTTTCTCGTTTCAGCAACTTGACTAGACCTTCAACGTCGTCCGCATGAATCGTATTACCCATAATATCACCCATCTTGAACTTCATCACGTTCTCTGTCAGCGTACCTGTTTTATCGGTAAAAATATAACGCACCATTGCAAGTTGTTCGTTCAGGTTAGATGTGTTAGGCTTACATCGGCGCCATCTTCCGTTGACGATCTCCATCATATGGGAGTCGCGCCGCATCCAGTAGGCCTGAATAACCTTACATAGCTCGATGGTAACGAACAGGGAAATGGGTATAAAGTAGCTCAGCAATACAAAGTAGGTGAGGTAGTTGAGAAACCACTGGGCGGCAGCCCCGTGCTCCTCCAGGTACCACCGAATATACCAGTGTTTGCCGTGTCCCTTGTTCCACCACACCGAAAGCGAGCAAAGCAAGATAAGAAAGACGTTTTGCAGTACGAATACGATGGCGATAAGAATATTCAGTTTCGAGTCCAAATCGGAGGACTTTGATGTCCTTTTCCTTAAATTGCGGAACATCTTCGTGTCTACGCCGGCGTAGACAACAAATCCCCAGAGCCAATCCGCCTTGCGAAGGACGGAGCCGCGGTACAAAAATTGGTTCAGATCGACAGCGTAGTCCTCCCCGTTGAGGTCAATCCGGCCAGTCCACGACAAAAGCCCGGGATCAGGGGGCACAGTGTGGAGTGTGAGTTGCGCCGCATTCAGGGTTTCGGGGGAGCAAAGTGATCGTGTCACCTCGATCGACTTACGACCCTTTAGGCTTGTCTCACCATCTAAGTTGCACGTATCAATGAACACCTGCCCTTCCTCTGAGTGGGAGGACAAGAATAATAAATCAGCACGTAATTCATCTCCATTGTGCACCCGCACGACATCCCCTGCACGCAGGTGTCTGCTCGGAACTTTTACCACCTCTCCATTCACAAGAACCTCCACCTCAACAGAGTTGGCCTTATTGTCTGCTCTGTGGCGCTTGACCTCCTCCACTCCCTCCTTGATCATCGCCACCCCAACAACAAAGACAAGTGGGGTGACGGCGGTTGCAGGGTTTACGGGAGAAACACCAGGGATGAGGGCTAGAATCATGCAAATCAAAAAATAAAAATTGCTGATTCTTCTAAACTGCAGGAGTAACCCAAGTGGAATGAATGTCCAGGGTGTGTATTCTGTCGTCTTGACAAAGTTGTCGGGGTAACCGTAGGGGGCATTCGCTTCGCGATTGTTCATATGCACAACGACGCCTGCCTCTTGATCTTCTTCCTCCTCCTCGCGTTTGCAGCCGCAGCACCACGCACAGCTCTTCACTTTCTCACACAACATAGTTTGCTACCTTGACGGCAAAAAAAAAAAACAGCAACAAAGGAGGCCAGCCGTTTGGAAGTAATTATATATGTGTAGACGCGCCTGCCTGCGTGTGGGCGATAGTCTTCCCAAGGCCGTTGTGCCCAAACTCACAAGCGCTATTTATTCCCTTCTTCCTAGCTTCTTTTTCTTGTTTTTTATTTATTTATTTATTTTTTCCTTTTTCCTTTTTGAGCCCTCTCAGACGCCACCCTACCGGCGTCAAAGAGATGATGTACGCGTGAAGCACGAAAAAAGTTCTTGTTTGCTTTGGTGGGCGTTCCTCGCTTTTGCGGCTCCCTGTGCCTCCAACACTTGCGGAGGGGAAAACAGGAGGGGCGCTACGGGAGAAGTCCATTGTGCAAGAGAAAGAAGCCGAAGAATAAGCACCAAAAAAGAAAAAAGAACAAATAGAAATTAACACGAGCAAAAGAATCACCGCACGCATATGTCACGCGTCCGATAGCCGTCGTTTAAAAAACGCACGGAAAGGAGAGGGAGGCGAGTCATGACTTGGTGCGGCAAGTTGAGGTATGTGGGGAAGCCGCTCACATCCAGAAAACTTCACTCCAGAGCCGTTGCGTGGGCTGGCAGCATCATCACCGCAATGTTACCCTTTTGGTCCTTCAGCGCGATACGACCGCGTCCTCCCATGAAATCCTGCAGCAGGGCCAGGGCCGCCGCTGGGGTGAGTGGCTCCAGCCCACGCCGCTCATACAAGGCCACAACATCCGCGGCAGTCTCCAATGTCAGTGGCCTTTCGCCCACGCCGGCCCCGGTGTCGTGGGAGTCGTTACGTCCCTCCCTACGATGACTCCCGCCGTCACCGTCCTCGTCACCGCGCCGGCGCTTTCTCGTGACCTGTGATGATAACAGCTCTGGCAAGAGAGGAGGCAAACACCTTGACGCGTTTTCCCGACACGACTCCAGCGCAGCAGTCAATTGGGCTTCTGTTCCGAAAGCTACAGCCGTGACACCGTCGCCGAGCTCGCAGCGGGCCACGACCCCATCAAGGGCGTCCACCGCTGAGGAAGAAACCGTTGCGCACATGGAGTGTGCGTAGTGTGCGAGCTGCGGCGGCAACGCCTGAGGGGACAAACTGTCATGCTCCCCGGCCTCAACACGACTGGCACGTCTCACGTGAATCGGCACTTCATGGAGCGTCGGCGGTGGCCCCTCGCCCACTCGTCGAAGTGCATCGGTTACCGCCGCCTCATTATCGAAGTGGACGTAGGCGTGTCCCTTGTGTGTCCCGCTTTGTGATCCCTGCAGCAGTTGAATATGCACGGCTTCAGGAAAAAGCGTTGCAAGAAACTCCCCCGTCTCCTTCGCGGGGACACTCTTTGGAAGCTTCGACAGAAACAGCTTGAACATCTTCAAGCACAATGAGTGAAGCAACTACACTCCCTCGTCTCTTCAAGAAGAGCGAAAGGAAAAAAGGCATCACCAAGCTGATAATAATAATAATAATAATGGGGCTTAGAGGCCCTCCATAACGGGCCCCCACCCCCAAAGAAGCAGGCCACCACCGCAAAACAGCGAGTGAGAAGGGGATGAAGACAGAAAGAGAGTGGGGGAAAATATATATAAGAAAAACTATCTTGTTATTGACGTTTTTGGTTTTGTTGCTTGCGATGGGCGCGGTCGCCTGAGAAAGCAAAATGCATTCCCGTTAAATAAAAATGGTTTGTGTTACACCGACCCACCCATTACAGGCCTCCCATTTTATCGCCTGCTCCCCTACCTTTTCTTTTCCCGGTCGACGGTGCTGGTTTGCGTGGGATTTTGCTGGCCGAGTCACTTTAGCCCAAGTCTCATGAGAATCACTTCGTTTTGCGCCTCGATGCGGCTGCTCTGGAGCTGCAAGCGCTGCAAATCGGCCAAAATAACGTTGACAGACGCGGTGGAGACGTCACTGCAGGCGACGCTGCCCGCGCTGTCTGGTCGCCGCGGCTGGCGGGATTGCATCCGCGCGTACAGGCGACTCACCGTGTAAAACATCTCCCCCACCGTCTCTGAATCAATGGTGTTTGCGACGTCTGCAGATTCCTCTTGGCCTTGCTGCTCGTACGCCTCAGCGAGATCCCTCAGCGCGTCGCGCAGCTCGCAGGAACGAGCTCTCACCGAACTCGATGAGTTGGACGCCACAGAGAGCGCCGCCTTTGATGGGGCAACACCCAAATTCAAGGGGTCGTGGTGTAACTCCTTCCGCAGTTCCTCATTCTCAATGGAGTCAACGTTCACAACGTCATCCTCAGGTGTTACGCTTGGGCTTAACGATGGCTGCCCCTTTCGTGCCGGACTTCGCACCACGTACGTCGGGGCATCGGTAAATGTCACCTTCTCCCGCTCCCTTACGAGGAGATCGGCAGCAATTGACGGGGTCAGGGCCGCCTCGCTCTCCGCAACGGTGTGCAAGTTAAAATTCATTACAGAATCCAGAGAAGTAAGGGCTGAGACCTCCACCACAGACGTGGAGACGCCCACGTCGGGACCTTCCGTGGCGCTCACCACCTGCGGCAACTCCGTTGGTGCGCGGTCCGACTCCCACTTCCGCAGCAAGGGGAGCTGTTGGCTGGTCGACGCCGATGGCAGCTGAAGTATGCTGTCCCCGCGCGCCAGAATCAAAACCCCACTGGAGCTTGTCGTTGTTGCTGTGCTTCGTCGCGGAGCTGCAGAGGTCACGGAGCTCGCTCGCTTTTGACCTCCTTCACGCTCCTTGTGCGTGCGTCGGGTGGTTTCGTAGAAACCGTGAAGGTCCCGAAAGCGGGACTGCAGCTCGTTGTTTGTCGGCCCATCGCATGAATGCGAACGCCTATTGCCTCCACGCTCAAGCTGCTGTCGCGGCACCCCTTTGACGTCACTTGCGGCCCCCGTCACGAGGCTTCCAAGTCGGTGCACAAAAAAGAGACCCCTCGAGTCACACAACACCAAGGAGCTCCCGTCGGCGGTAAAGCCGAGAGAAATGATAGTGGCAGACCCAAGGTTACTCGCCTCCCGCTGGAGCGAGAGGTGCGCCACCGGCCGTAGGTCCTTGAGAGACACAATAGAGAGCTTCCCCCCGCTGCGCAGAGCGAAAACATCACCTGCTGGAGAGGGAACCGCCTCCTCCAGCCCGGGTGCCTGCAGAGGTTCGCCGATACACTGCATTGTACTGGGGTCCAACACCACACAGCGATGACGATGGGCCAGCAACAGTGTGTTGCCTGCGACGACGAAAGAGATGATGTCGTCCGCGAAGCTGGCATTTTCCCCAGTCTGGAGGTTGACGACGAGGTGCGTTGACGCAGCATACAAAGCGCCTTTCACGGACACCAACTGTGTCGGCGGCGCCTTCAACCCGGTCAAGCGCGTTGAGCGCAGCCCTTGCAGGGCAAACTCACCTCTGCCACGCCACTGCCCACTGAAGTAGAATAAACTGCCGTCCAAGGAAAGACACGCCAACTGGGTCTCCTCATGAACGACCAGGCTCGTTAGCGGCTCAGCGACGCCGAGGCGGCAAAGTTCACGCTCCAGGTCGGGCGCAATCGCAACAATTTCATAGGCCGCAGAGTCGTAGGCCAGTAACACACCCAAGCTGGGATTGTAGACGACGCAATTACTTTCAAGCGCCATGCTTGTGTTCTTCCAAAATCTCGTGTCGTACAGGCGCAAGCGCCGCGGGGACCACAAACAAAGCGCATCTGTGGCTAATGGAATCCAGCGTAGCGGGGCCTCCTCTGGCAAGACCGGAGTGTACTGATAGACGTGATGAAACGCCAGCTTGGATGCCCCGCTCGTGGGCCTGACGACACGGTATCGCGACACGCCTCCTCCACTGAAAAAGAAAACGACTCGATCCTCCCCACACACGGCAGCCCCGGTGCAGAGTGAGTCCACCAGTCGCGCGGGAAACGACGAGCTTACAGCGGCGGGGGACGCATGTTGCTTGAGCTTGCCGCGGAACTCCCACTTGTCAAGGGAAAAAAAGCGGACCATCGGCCCACAGACTATGATGTCGTCCGCCATACGATACGCGGCGGTAGCGGGACATACTTTGCAGTCCATCCACTTTACGGGTGCCCCGCTGCGGCAGTCAAACGACACCAAAAATCCCACGGCCGTTAGCACCGTCAAAAGGTCCTCGGCCCCTCTGGGCGGGACCACAGCAACAAACTCCACGTCCCGCAACTCATTCACGGCGCTGCATGACTTGCTCAAAACCGTGAAGCCCCTGCCCCCGCCTTCCTCACCCTTTGTGTTTTCCCTGCCGCCACTTTTACCGCGGTGCCCATTCGTCGCACCCGCCGCACCCTCGCCGGGTGGTTGTACCGTCCACAGCGTAATCTCCCGCTGTGTGCAGGAGGCAAAGCCAAAGGTGCCTGGTAACGGCACAACGGTATCCAGAGCGTCCGCACACCCGCGCCACAGCAGCAACCGTGCTTGCACGTCCCACAGCGAGAGCCTAAAACGTTCCTTCGCCAACTCCTGAGAGCCGCAAGAAGTCACAACCACGTCGGACCCCTTTTCGTGACCGTCGATAAAGCAAGCTACAAAAACGTTTTCTCCTGTGAGGCGCGTTGGTAGTCGCGTGGTTGTGTTACTAAGAATGGGGTTCGACGCCGTGGTTAAGTACAAGCCATGATGCGCAGTTCCAATGCAGAGCAGATCTTTGCTTTGGTGCAACGCAACCACGGACAAGACCTCCCCGGACTCCAGTGAGACGATCCGCATCGCACCAGCAAAGTCCTCTGCACGCGATGAGTGTCGTTCCCTACTGTCGTCCAGCAGACTACACACAACCACCATGTCGCTGGCGCAGCCATACGCCAGCCACCTGCCATTGCCACCCACAGACACCATCGAGGGCGACCGGACGGCGTGGCCGCTGACCACTGAGGCCTGCTCCATCGCTGCACCCTTGTCCTTCTCTCTGTCGCCTTCCTCTCCTCCCAGAAGCCAAAGCAATGGAGAGGCGCCCTTCAGCCCAGGAGGTGGCACACATGATATTGGGACGCAAAAAAAAAGCAGGTAAGAAGCAGCGGCAAAGGCGAAACAAAACAGTGGCGGAGAAATAAGTATGGAGAAATCGCCAACAACACACGCGCACACGCGCGAAAAAAAAAACGACAAAAGAGTAACGACAGGGGATCACAGTATTTGCCGCATTTCTTCCGCAATAGGGTCCCCGGAGCGAAGAAAAAGCTCAAATGCATGCTGTGCACTGTACAAGTTGCGCTTGTGAAGCTCCACACTGACGCTAGGGTCTGTCGACACAAGTAGCACATAGGTACAGTTTGTAAAGGGGTGAAGCAACGCGGTGAAGTCCCCCGTGGTAATCTGGAAGCCATCCAAACTCGTCGCATTGTTCATGCAACTTAACTTGAAATGTTTCACCGTCTCACTTACTTCTGTCGTTCGAAACTCGCATTTGGGCGTGCCAAGCGCACCGCCGTTCGTCTCGGGGTAGCAGGTGTCGTTGTTGGCACAGTTGCTGGTGTTGGTGCTGGCGGCATTGCCTTCGAATTTATCATCGGCATCCTTGCGGCTAACATGCGTCAGGCAAAGAAACGTGCTGCGCTCGTACAGAGCCACCTCCATCGCATTGCAGCTGTGGAGCAGCTTCTTCATTTCTCGCATGAGGACGTCTCTGTGGGGTATGAGGGAGCGCACAACACTGCTGTATGCCAAATACAGCGAGTCTGACCAGATGCTCGTGGCGAAGAACTGGATGTTGCATGCGGCATCGTCCGCCTCGAGTCGCGAGAGGATTTCTGCCTTCCTCGAGTCAAAAATTGTCTCGCGAAATTCCTTGGCGATGAGGTCCATCTTGTGCAGCAACACAAAGATCTTCGCATGTGGACTGTATTGTCGAATGTAGTGCATGGCAGACTGAAAGTACTCCAGCATCTCCGGCCGACTCCAATCGGTTGACATCCCCCCATATGTGTCCTCGTTCTCGCGGCTCATGCTATTGATGTCAAATACGAAGAGCATCACACTGACGCTGCGGAAGATGTACTCCTTCTGGCGGTTCAAGTACTCCGCCACGTAACGGTGCTGCCCACCGCAGTCCCAGAGGTTGAGGTAGAGGTTGTTAAACATGCGCACTTGGCTCTGGTCTAGCGAGATGGAGATGCCCAGCCGAAGCGCGTCACGCGGCAAATAATTGTCGAATATAATACTTCGCATGCACGTTTTCCCTGCCCCACCGGGGCCCATAAGTAGCAGCTTCTGGATCTGGTCCTGCATGGTGACCTGTCGACATCCGTGGTCCAATGCAACGTAATGTGTCGTCAAGAAGCAACAAACAACAGAAAGAAAATGGGGGAAAAAAAATAAATAAATAAAAAGGAGCGAGAGGGGGGGGGAAAGAAGAGGGATGGGCAAGGCAAAAGCATGAATCGTCGCAGCCACGGCGGTGACTGCCACCACCACCACCACCAGCAGCACAATACCCCTCGTTTAGTTGTTCTTTGCTTAAAACGCACTGGGCTTCGAAAAGACTCGATACCGCACACACCAGCTCCTCCCCTTCTCCGTGTGGCGCCTTCTATTTGCGCGCGCACACACACAACAAGGCGGCAATCTCCTACTCCCACAACCTCCCCGCTCTCTTCGTCATGAAAAGATGAGGACGATCAAGATGGCATTTTATTCCCACCTCCAGCCACACCAAAAAAAAAAAACAAGTGCCACAAAGGCGCTTGGGCGTGGCGACATTTTACCCCTCCTCCTCCTCCCTCATCCTCCCTCTGTATCCCCTCTTATCGGTATTATTATTCACAGTATACATAAAACCACCTTCAACATTATTTTTCCACGGCAGAAGAAAGTCTTCAAACAAAGAGTAACTGTACACGTACTATACATATATAAACACACTCGAAAACAATCAAAACAAGGCAAAGAAGGGTGAAGGAACAAAAAGGAGCCTCAAGAATCAAACAATTTTCCGCGCATGAAACCTGGAAAAGCTGCACCGCCCTTGTAACGCTACAGCCACACAGCCCCCCACCCCCGCGGGGTGGCGGAGAAGGCAAAAACGGGATAAACGGCAAGAAAGAAGGGAAACAAATTTGCCTTTCCCTCGGCAGATGCAATACAATTCCCAGCACAAACAAAGCCAAAACAGAGTCAAAGGCAAGAATAGGGGCAAGTAAGAAAAGCGCATCGGTCCTCACAGGCCGATCTCTATCTGCGAAGCCGAAATCGTCACGCACATTTCGCGCTTCCTTTTTTACCCCATAGTTTTTCCTC
>NW_021704308.1:0-16124 GCF_003719485.1 Trypanosoma conorhini | reverse complement strand
CTCTCTCTCTCTCTTTTTTTTTTTGCTTTTGTTTTGTGATATACGCCTCAGAGCCTCCTAGCAAAGAAGCGCCGAATGGGAAACGAAAAGAAAACGTCCGGCCCCCAAAAGGGAGAGAACCAAAAAAAAAAAGGCACCGCAAACGTATGCCCTTTTAGTAGCCATTGCAGCGCGGCATACATACGGAGGGCCGCAGACGTACACATTCAGGAGGCTCAGACGGAATTAAGTCAACAAAACCAGAAATAAAATGGGATCACAAACAACAGCGGACAAAACAAAAGAAGAAAAACAATCTGTTTTCCAGCTCCCTCTCATCCAATAAGCACTTTTTTTAAAGGTAAACAACGAGTAATTAGAACCTCCACTTATCAGTCAAACGCCGCAAACACAAACTCCCCGCACGGCTTCGCTAAATATGGTGAACACTCACTATCCTCTACGGCTGACTTGAATTGCTTAAAGCGCAGCTCTTCTTCGTCTTCGTCTTCGTCTTCGGAACCAGAGGGTTGCACTATCATAGCAGCCCCCAAATTTCCGCTAAACCCGCAGTAATTAGGCACGGAGAACACCGTGAGCACCCTATTGTCGTGACTCCATTCATATCCCTCCGCCACAACCTGGTGAGCTCTACAGATGAAGTCAAATTTGTTCACTTGGCAAAACTCACGGCTAGCCTGCGGGCCAAACAGGTATCCGCATCCCCGCACGTTTCGTGAAAAGTACGCTGTCGAGTCTGTGGGATCGGACCACAAGAGACCATCAACAACCTCGCTAAGAACGTTGTCAAGAACACTGCCGTAGTCGGATCTTTCAATTGTCGTTATAATGTCAAATGACTTTGAAAGGGACGGGGAAAGACCTCCGTGGGATGCGAAAAAGCGAATTCGCGGTGTCGTCACGACGGCGGCAAGCGGCAAATAACAAAAAATTTCATTAAAACGGACCCAGGGGGCACCACAGCCAAATTTCGCGTGCACCTCGTTAAAAAAACCATATACACGAGACGTTTGTGGATCCTCGTGGTTCCCCCTGAGCATGTGAATAAGTTGCGGGTACTCCACCTTTAGTGCAAACAGCAGCATTACCACCTCCACCCCACACGGTCCCCGATCCACAAAATCCCCCATAAAAAGAAATTTACGATCTGCTCCATCGACGTTCAGCTGCATATTGGACTGCTCTGATAAGACAGAGCAGAGAAGATCATTGAAATGGCCATGAATGTCACCCGCAACCACGAGTGTTTCATTTTTTTTAACTCTATGTTTAACAACACTTTTTCCCCTTCCAAGACGGCTTGAGCTTCGTCGCAGAGTTGGTCCACTAGCTCAGTAGTAAAGAATCGTTGCGCCCCGTCGTCCGTTGAACTAGATGCTTCATCTTGGAGGGGCTTACCAGAAGCTTGTGAGACGGATGACGCCGTACCAGAGCGCAGCAGACCATCAATAAGATCAAGAAAAATACCTTTTGCCGGTGGTGTGGAGAAGAAAGAAGGACGCGACGAACAACTTTCGGCGGAAAGGGCTCCGAGGAGACGTAGATCGCACATCGACTGAGTTGACTCCTCCTCACCATTCCCATATCTCAATGTCTCCGAGTCCTCAGCGTTACGCTCCGCGTCAGTGTCGTCAAATACGGAAGAGGCATCACACATACGTCCCGGTTCTTGGTGCATTCCACTCACTCACACAGACACACACCCAAGTCACCGTTTCGTCTCTCTCTCTTTCTCTCCCCCCTCCCCTAGTTTGCGCGGTTGCTCTCCTTTCTTATTATTATTATGGGTCGATCGGTCGTCGCCCTTTGTGCCGTACGCGCCGCCTTCACAATCCGGCAGACGCACACAAAGACACTGTGAGTGAAAGCGACGGATTAAAAGTCTCCCGCCCTAGTTTCCGCAGGTGATCTCCTGGAATGCAGTGGTTAGTTTAACCTGAAGCGGGTCCAAACAATCCTTCGAAGGCAACAAATGTTAACGGTGAAACAACGGTGCACAAAAAGAAAGATGAAAGAGGCCGGAGAACAAAAACCGATGAAGAAGTTGTGGGTGACGGCAAATTGCACAGGCTAAAGGAAGAGCACTAACAACAGATATACAGAACAACTACAGGAAACAACAAAAACAACAATGGGGGCGTAAAGAGCCAAGTGATGGAGATGAAAAAAAAAAAAACTGCTGTGGCGGGGCATTGGTGATGGTATTGATGGGTGACAGAGCGGGAAAAGGGGGGAAAGGTTTCTTACCCGTGGTTGCGTTGCCCTAGTTACTTTTCCTACCGCATTTATTTCTTCTTTTTTCCTTTTTTTTTTGCTTGCGCTAGTCATCTTCTCTTATTGTTCTGTAGAGTTCTTTTGCCCTCGTCCTCGTCTTCCTCGTCGTGTCCTCCACCCCCTCACATCTCCACTGCGGCAGAGTACATTCCGCCCCCTCATGCCCTTCGCATATTCTCAACACCTTCACAACTCCTCCCTCCTCACTATTTCTTTTTTTTTTTTTCGAGTCGGACTCCAATTGTATGCCCCCTTTTTTCCCACTATCGCCTCCTTGAGACTCTCAGACCGCGGGTGTCTGTAGTGTTTGTCTTGCTTCTGCCGCTGCTGCTTCTGTCTGCACTCTCTTGCTTCATTTTTCTTGCCCTGTTTCTGGTCCCTCGCCGTCTGTTTTTAGTACTTTGAGCCCTCCTCCGGCTGCGGGAGCTTCTTGTTAGCCGGCTGCGCCATCTCCCGCCTCAGTTCAGCAAGGCACTTCTCCATTGTGTAACGACGCTCCCAGTTCTTGAAGATGTGGAATCTCGTCTTGTCAACCGTGCCGTCGGCATCCACACACGGCAGGTTCACGCGACTGATGAATTTGATGTGCGGCGGCTTCTTCGGGTAGTCCTCATCGCAGTATATTTCTAGGGAAAGGATGCGATTCTCAAACGTGGTGCCGGCCGGCCCAACGATGGTCCCGTTCCAGTTATGGAGATAGATGTCGTCTGTGCCGCTAATGCCGACGGACACGTTCTGGTTCGACCCCGTCCCCTTCTCGCCTGCCTCAAGCTCCTCCAGCAGACGAAAGTTGCGCGGCACCTCCACCATCGTTGCGTACTGTTTGCAGGTCGTCTTGTTGTTGCTTCAGTTGCTTGGCTTGGTTCGTGTTTTGTATGCTTGCTTGTATGAAAGGGACCTCCAGGGAGCCCAACTCAAGAGAGGGAAGAGAAGGGGGGCAAAAGAAAACACACACACACAGAAAAAAAAGGTGGATGCGCGCACTTGCAGACATTTAAAAAAAGGGCAAACAGATATGCGGACGTGTCAAACGAGTCCACAGGAAACATTGGCACGCCAAAGCAAGTCATTTGCTGCAAAGAAGGATACAAAAAAAAAAGGCTGAACGCCCCATATAAAAGTGTAAAAAGAAGAGGGAGAAAGAAACAAAAAAAAAAGAGGGTACGTAGGAGCAAATAATGTGTTGGGAAGGACTCATTCACGCCTTCACAGAGACGGTCAGTCGTGGGGAGAACGCGTCCAGGAGGACACCAAATATAATTGGGTACTGGGAAGACACTGCACAAGCGAGACTGGCGGAATCACTAATACATAGAAAGATATAGGAACAACGAGTTTTGCAACCACTACAACTGCGGTAGCAGCACCCAGTAAATGCACGCACGCAGAGAGGCAGAGGTAACAATAAGTACATGCCTAGGAAATATATGTATGACTGCGCTTACGTACACTCATGCATCATGCATTTCGACGCACGGGAAGAACAGGGCCGTTCTACATTACAGGAACAAGGGCCTATAAAAAACAAACAAAATGATACTTTTTGTGGTCATCCCTCATAATTGCAAAGCCCACACTTACGTCATACTCCTCCATATTCTCGTGAACCGCGTGAGTTCATGTAGCACTGGGTGCGTATCACTTCATCCACGCACGCACACACCCACACTCACAAGTGGGTGCATATATAACAAAAAAGAAGTATATCCAAAGAGAAACCACACTATCGTCTTCCTGCTGTTTCTGCTGACTTCCTTCCTCTCCCACCTCTTTATCCCCCACTCTGCCTTTCACTTTGTATGTTGCCCCGCTCTACCACATTGTTTCTGTAAGTCCAACTCTATTCATCTCGTTCTTCTCTCTTTTGCTCTTATTTTTTTATTTATATATATATATATTCTGTTTGTTTGTTTGTTTTTTTAGCTCCTTCCGCCAGCCACTTCCCTCACTTTTCTCTACGTCTTCCCTTTTCGCGTCCCCCACCCCGCTCCTCGTGCCATTTCCCAGCGGCGGTGGAGGCAAGCACAACGAATACACGAACGGGAGGCAACAGTAAAACGCCGTTATCAGGCACAAAGCACGCACACCATCAAACAAAACCAGCACGCGGCACAAGCACAAACCAAAGAAGAAGAAAAAAAAATGAAAAGTACAGGAGACAGAAAAAACATAGAGTTTTCTTGTATGAATCGCCCTACTACACCCACGGACTCGCGCACGCACACACCTCTACGGCTCCCTGGAAGAAGTTGCAGCTACACTGCCACTGGCGTCTGGCTGTGACACGTTGATAAAACGCCCTTCTTCAAAAAAAAAAGCGATGTGTCGTTTACCACCGTCGTCGCGCCGCACCACAACAACAATAACTACGACAACACGAGGACACACCCACACGCACAAAAAGACAACAAAAAAAAATGTTCAACGAGAATGCCTGGAGAAAAATAAATAGGCCAACAAGTGGTGTCACAGTGTTGAAATGAGAAATCACATTTCGTCAGGAAATATCGTCTCATCACGTCCGTCGGGGAAAACTACTTTGTAGATACCGTCAGGGTAGAGAATCTCCTTCTTGCCATCTGGCAGATGTCGTTCAATCTGGCCAGAGGAATGAAACTGGAAAACCTGCACACCGTCAGCATTTTGAGTGTGAGTCGTTTGCGCGGCGGCGTACCAATAGGTGCTCTTCCCCGACGGAAAAGTACGCTTAATGTCCCCGTTTGTGAAGTAGAGAACCACATGACCAGAGGGAAGAATCAGTTTTCGCGTGCCGTTTGCGTAGTGAATCTCCCGCTTGCCGCTACGGTAGAGCACTTCGCGTTTGTTGGGATTGTCTCCCAAAGCGGTCTGTGAGACAACAGCGTCATTCGGAAAATCCTCCGCAGGCGTTGGTTCGTCCTCCGCTATAAGCTCTTCCGCCGTGGGTATCCGGCGGGGCTTGCGCGAAACGGAGACGGTGGAACTCGACAGCGACGTCGTCCGCCGTGCCGCAGTGGCTTGAGATTTGGCGTTCGGTCCGCGGGGAGTGTTGATTGGGTGGCCAGAAACCCGCCGCTGGCTGCGCAACTCCTGCGACTTGCCATCCATCACCGCTTCTCCCCCCTGTGCCTGCTGCTGCTGTTGTCTTCGCCGCTCCTTCTCCTCAGCCTCGAGCCGCTTGCGCTCCTTTTCCTTTTCCTTCTCCTCAGCCTCGAGCCTCTTGCGCTCCTTTCCTTTTCCTTCTCCTCAGCCTCGAGCCTCTTGCGCTCCTTTTCCTTTTCCTTCTCCTCAGCCTCGAGCCTCTTGCGCTCCTTTTCCTTTTCCTTCTCCTCAGCCTCGAGCCGCTTGCGCTCCTCTTCCTTCTTCTCGGCTTCGAGTCGCTTACGCGCCTTTTCTTCATTGAGGCGTTTTTGTTTCTTTCCCCAGGCGGTGTCAGTGTGTTGTTGTTCTATACTATTGCCAGCTGTCGAGCGAACCTCCGGGACGACGTGGTTTTCTTCGCTACTTCGCCCAGTACTAGAGGTACTGGCAGTGGCATGGCGCCAAGCGTTTGACGCAATCTGCAATGGCGGCACTGACACTGCAACTTTAGAGCTGCTCTCGAGCGCGGCAATCTGCTGCTCTCTTGTCATTTCTAGTAATTCTTCGTTGCGCCGAGTCAAGGACTCAATCTCACGCCGCAAACGACTAGTCTCTGCCTTTTGCAGCTTCTGCGTTTCCCGCATGTGGGTTGTCATTCCTTCCAGCTGTTGCCGCAGCAATTCATTCTCCTGTGTTAGCTTCTTGTTTGACTCCCTCTCCGACTTCAGGAGCTCTAGTGTAGATTTGTACCGTTCCTCTACTACCTTGACGTCTTTTTTGGCCTGCCACTTATCCGATGCTCTTGCGGCATCTAGCTCCGCACGTTCATCTTCAATTTCTTGCTCCACAACAACGCGGTAGTCTTCAAAACGCTTTCTATCGCGCTCTAACTGCAATTTAAGCTGCTGGTATCTCCCTCGCTCTTCTTGAGCTGCCTGCAGCTCCTCTTCAAGTTGCTCTACCAAATTTTCTTCTTCGCGTGTGGAACGGTAGCCTTGGCGCTGTGGGCGCACGAAAAAATTTCGACTACTTCGCGGGTAGTCCTCCTCATGGCCTACAGGATCCAAATACCGACGCGCAGGGGATTTGCGCGAAATCCCGTTACCCAGCATCATCTCCTCGCCTCGATACCGTCGCTGAGGCGGACGCTGCCATTCCATGTCGTCGTAGTCATCGCTCCGTCGCGGTGTAGGGTGGCTCGGGTTCGCGCTGGACCGCTGCCCTAGTGCTTCTGTTGATCTCTCCGGATCCTCGGAGCTACGTGACCGTTGCCGCGGCTTTGATGTCGTCTCCATCCCTCCATTCGGGCCCAAATCCTGATCCTCTACCACCAACTCGAGCTTCCTTGCGGCCTGCTGTTGCTGTTGCTGTTGCTGTTGCTGTTGCGGTTGCTGTTGCTGCTGCTGCTGCCGCTGGGTCGTCCTACGCTCCTGGAGAGGTGGGGGATCGGGAGAGCCTTGTGCCTCGTCACGTGCAGCGGGATTGGGCGGCGGAGAACGCTTTGGTACGGCAATGACAACTGCCGCAAACGGGTCTTGATTCTTTCCCTTGCGCATGTCATTGGCGATAGCTTCACGCAGTGATCGAGATACGCGCCGCTCGCTTGATGGGCTGTCACGGCTGGCGTAGTTATGGCCGCTGATGTTGAATTGGTTGCCGTGGTTGTTCCCTGACACTGGGGAGTCCGCCTGGCACGTGTAGGACAGCCGCCCCTCATCCTTGCGTAGGAACTTGAATGGCGCATTCTTCGGCTTAGTTTTCTGAGACGCAGCCACCGCCACGCCTCGTGAGGAGGATTGGCTCCGAGCTGGTCTCGGTGGCGGGGCGTCAACCATAGATAGCTATATATGGATGTATATAAATAGATATATATATATATATACGTATATGGCCCCTGCTGTCCCTGTTGCCTTCGGTGCGTGGATAGCAAGGGCTTTAACGCCGTCTCCCGCAGTCTGTGTGTCAAAGCGCCGGACCCCGCGCGCCCCTGCTCCCTCCAAAAGTTCGGTGAAGGGGGCTAATCACTTTTTGTTATTAGAAAGAGGAAAGGAAAAACCCCCCTCGCAACTGGTGGAAAGACGCGTATCTGCACTATCCCCCCTACCAATTCGCCGCGCCTCAGCACTTTTTTTCTTCTCGCCTGCCTATTTCTCTGAACACTGAAACGCGGTCGTGGGCAAAACAAGGAAACTACTATTTTCCTCTTCCTTTTTGTTTGTTTGGTTTGTGTTGCGTCAGACCCAGCAATCGCCAAAGCACGTACGCGCGCAAGAAAGAAGAAGAGCGTCGGCACACACGCACACACACAGAAAAAAAAAGGAAGGGGAAGTGAAAGTTCTTTCTCATGGAGTGCAACAAGCCCCCAAATGCAAAAAAAAAACAGCGCAAATGCTATTACACATCTCCAGCGAGAAGCAAGCAGATATCAGGTTGCAATGTTTAAGAAAAATGCAAATCATGCATGCATCGCAAGAGAGAGAGAGGAAAAAGAAAAAAAGATCTATGCAGAAAGAGTGGCTACTCCATCACTTGATCCACCACGCGAGAGGAGGACAATTTTTTTGGAGTATCCACCGCATTCTCCGGCCTCGGGAGTTGTGCGGCGGCGTTTGCGAGCAGTTGTTCCGGCGGCGGCACGGGGACAAAGGCGACCAGAAATGCGGCAAAGATAAAATAGCCGCATGCCATGATAGTGGCAAACACAACAAATGACAACACACACAGCCACCACAAAGAGAGCGTCGTCGGGGAGGGTACAACGGGAGTCGCAATAGGCGTCTTTGCAACTATAGGTAATACCGCCTCGTCGGACCTTTGCTGCACCACCGTTGACACCTGCTGCTCAAAGCGGTCCGCAAGCCGCTCCTGTGTGCGCCGCAGCTCCTCTATAATCGTTGCCGATCCCTGACCCACAGCCGCTCGCATTTCGGCACCGAGGCTACCCAATTGGGAAATGTTGTGTGACACCTCTCTTACGCTCGAGAGCAATGTCGCGGCACTCTTTTCCTCTCGGGTCCCCTGTTCTTCTAAGTGATTTCGTACGGAACGCAACTGCTCCGTACAAACCTCCGCAATGACGCCTTGCAGTGTGGTCGGCATCTCCTGTTGTATGACCCGATTAAGCATGCCACGCCACTCCTCATGTTCATTCCGAATTTCCTTGGCCAGTGCCACAGTGTGACTCTCCTGCAAACGCTCCAAGTTATTTAATCTATCCTGTAACTGGGAAGCCGCATGTTGTTGTTGCGTCCCGAGCTTTTCACTCTTGTTATCGAGGTCAATTTGAAGCTGCTGCAGCTGCTTCTTCGTGGAGTCGGCAAGGGTCTGCTCAGCAGACGATAAAAGGCGCTCCAGAGTTTGCTGGACCGCATCATTCACCTCAGTCACCAATGCCGCTTCTGCACCAGCAGCATCTTCTCTCAGCTTCAGCCTATTCTCCTCCAGCGCCTCGAGAAATGCCTTTATGTTGCCCTCTCCTCCTTCACCCAGACCTCCGGTGGCAAGAAATGAACGGAGAGTGACCAACTTCTCCCTCATTTGCTTCACCTGTGCACTTCGGGACGTCTGCAGATGCTTGATAAGGGCGTCTAAGTCCTTTATGTGTTGACCGACATTTTCTGACACGGAAGCCTGCTGCGGCGGCTCCTCTTCCGAGGGAGGCAGCATAGCAGCAGCATCCTGTTGCATCATCTCCTCAAGTTTGCTGTGAAGCAGCTGCAGTTGCTCATTCAGACGAACCTCCATTGCCTCTAAGTTTTCCTTCTTGAGGGCCGTATCCGCGGGGGCCGGCGTTTCCTGGGCGGAATGATACTTCTGAAGTTCCGAAAGAATCTCCTGAGTTACCACAGAAAGGTCGTCAAGCCGCGACTCAATGACTTCTCCACGCACAATTTGCTGTGGTGGTTGCTGCTCCTTGGGCTGCTCTTGCTCCAATGGCGGCGACGTGAACAGTGGAGTTTTCATCTTCTCTAGCGATTGGCCCACCTCCTCCAGCTTCATCCGCATTGTCTCCACCAAGGCCGTCAAGCCTTTGTACTCCGCATTGGAGGAGAGGCGCTCGTCCATCAGTCGTTTTCCTTCCTGCACCTCTGTTAGAAGCCGCCCAATGTGCTGAGAAAAATCTGATGTAAGCCGGGTATGCAAAGTTTCGGCCTTATCCTCCACAGCGCTTAACTGCGCCTTGATTTCCTTGGCAGATGCAATGCTTGTTTGTGCCAGATCAGTCACCACTGTGTTAATGGAGGCAAGAACCTGCCCAGCCGCGTCGTTTTCCTCTTTAACGCTTTCAACGCTTGTCGTGATGCCCTTCAAGGCATCTTGTAGGCTGGCGGAATGAGATTCTCCCGCAGTACGAACCTCATGTATGGCGTTTTCCATCAAGGACATTTTCTCCCCCAAACCCTCCGGCAAGCGGTCTGCCGTGTCACGAACCTCCTGCCGCACCGCTTCAAGTGTTGAAAGAAAGGAAGCGGCGTCGCCGGTAACGATGTCTTTGATCTCGCCCAGGAGGCGTTCGTTGAGCGTTGCCAGCCCATCAGCTGTGAATACCGGCGGCTTCACTGCCTCGTCGCCTGGCAGCTGCTGAGCCTGCAGCGCTTCAAGCAGCACTTGTTGCTGCTTTTGCAAGCGTCCAACTAGGGCCTCCATCACGTCCCCTACTTTAGCTTGTGTTATTTCGTGTTGTTTGTTTGATGCTTCCTGCACGCCGCCAAGGATTTGATCGAGATAGTTCTGGAAAGGCGTTAGATCAATCTCGTGCGTGCGTCCCATCTCCTCCTCTACGGCGGACACGATTTCTCCTTTTAAAGCCTCCAGGCGTGTCATGAGGGCCAAGTGCGTTTCCTTGGACGTTATTGATTCAGACAACTCCTTGGTGGGAACCACTTCCCGCACGGCATCTCTCACACTCTCAGCAATGGTCTGAGCCAGCGTGATGAGCTGCTCTTCACCCACCCCCTTTGGGCCTTCCTCGGCAGGGGCCACAATGACCCTCGCGGGCTGCGTCGCTTCCATCTTTGCCACCGCAGCAGCCAACTCCTCCAACTTCGGGCTTAGGACGGCCGTCACAGCCTCAACAAGTTCTTCCTTTGTGAAAGCTGGGGCCTGCGGTGGCAGGGCCTCAGGCGTAGGCAAGGAGGCAAGAACGCTGTCGCTAATACTTTGCGCCAGGGCAATCATGCGATCATCGTCAAGGTCGTGCATGACAGGGATGGGATCCAAGACAGGCTTTTGCTTTGCCCCGAACCCTTTCTCCAGCGCACGTAACTGCATGAGTAACTCCTTCACGTCCACCGATTGCTCCTTCAGCTGTTGCTCAACCGTTGCAGTCACCCGGTCAGCGAGGTCATCCAGTTTGTCGGAGTACGCCGCAAGCAAGTCGTCTTGGCTCTCCGCCTTGGCTTCAAGGGGGGCAGACGGAGTCGCAACACGAAGAGCGCCCAACAACTCCTTCTTCAGTCGCTTCATGCTGTCCTGCACCTGCTGAATGGCCGTCTCGTGTGTCTGCTGGAGACTGTGAACCTCCATCAGCAGCTCCTTCAGATCCGTAAATCCAGCCGTTGACTCACGCAGTTCCTCAAGCCGCTCTCCATATGATGTCAAGAACCCCTCCAGCTCCGACTCCTTCGCGCTAGAAATATCATCACGGGCAGGTGGCGACGTTTTGGCGTTTTCTCTTAGCGCTTCCAACAACGCTCGTACCTCGTGTTGTGTTTCTTCAACGACTCCTGCCATGGTATTCCTCACAATCTCCTGAATCGCATCAAGTCTGGCAGGGTCCTCTGGTGCAGATGAAGGTGGAACATTTCTCTCCAGTGCATCTTGAAGGGATACAGCAAGCTGCTCCTGCTGCAAACGTGACGCCTGTTCAATGGCCTCAACGACATGCAGGCGCACATCTTCAAAAACAGGGTCCAGTTTCTTATTGTTCGCGGCAAGAGTCTCCTGCAGCGTCGCCTTCAATGAATTCTCTAACTTTGCCACCGCGGAGGTAACCTCCTGTGTGAGGTGGGAGAGCTGCTGCGCCTCCCCTTTCGCCTTTCCTGCGGTCAGTGATCGCTCCGCCTGAATCACACCCGCAATTCTTGCACAAATGACGTCGGAATTTTCCCCCAGCATACGGGAGAGCGAGACTTCCTGTGTCTGCATTGCGATGAAAAGACGCTCCATCTCCTGTCGCAGGCAATCGGCAACCGCGTTCACAACGCCACCCGAGCGGCCGTCTTGCGACGCCTCGGCGGCATAGCCGTTCAGCTCCAGCTGCTCCTTCACCTGGTCCACAACCACGGTGGCCACCGAGGCCAGCTGCTCGGGCGAGATGGCAACGATGCCCTCCTGTTGAGCCTCCTCCCTGCTGTGTAGAGCGTTTACTTCACCGCCGAGCGGGGTGTAGACGCTCACGTCGGCACCAGAGAGGGAAAGGACGAGTCGCTGCATCTCCGCATCCGCCGGATGCAATTCCGTTTCAACAACAAGTCGTTTTGAGGTGTCTACCCCTTTTAGGAGGTCCTTCGTGGGGCCGTACCCTTTCGACCGCACCGTCGTCGGCGGCGGTGGTGGCAACGGAACTGGCAATGATGAGCTACATCGGAGCCCCAAATGTCTTCGCAATGCCCTGCCAGAAACCCGCTGAGCTCGCATTGCTTACAGCAGAGGGCTCCTTGCAGCCTTCTTGCCGTTGTGGTTTTCGGGTTTGCAGCAGAAACAAAATGAGTACGAGCCGACCCGGCACCAAAAAGAAAGGGGTGGGGAGAAGCAGAGAAAGCATCGTAACAGACATCGCTGAAGAAAGTAGCACGCACGCACAGGCACAGTTAAAGAAGTGGACGACCCCGAAGAGCAGGTGACCACGGACACGGACACACACACACACACACTAGCCAAGGGACAGACAGACAAAAGAAAAGGAAAGGGGAAAAAGACCTGATGGCTGCGGCTAGCAGTTGCATAAGCAAAGGTGCTGCAGGAGAGTGCTACTTCCATTGCGTCACGGAGAGTCAGTGTGACTCCCTCACCACCCTCGCCACCGCGTCACCCCCCCCCCCCAAAAAATGTCAAGCAGCATCAGATGGGGCCATTGCCGTCTGTGCACAATGAGTAAAAGCAATATAGCAAAAGAAATGCAAAGGATAGAAAGTGAAAAAAGACGGAACATGGAAGAGGGAAGAGAATTCTAAAAAAGAAACTTTATTGCGCGCCGATGCTCCCATACGTGTTCACTCCCACCCCGCTGGTGAGCACACATCGTGGCCAGGATGGAGCCTCCCGCCCTCCCTCCCCGGAAGAAGGGGTGGGGAAAAAAAAACGAGGAGGAGGAGGTCTCTTCTCTTCATTCCCCTGTGCTCTAAGAATAAAGACAACAAAAACAACAAAAAAAACTCTTCGCCAAGAAAAGCGGTCCCCTCGACAGGGTCGCCAGAGAACCGAGCAGCCAAGAGAGCGGGCTCCCCTTTTTGTACCAGAACCCTCACACGCACAAGCCTCTCTTTCTTCTTCTTCCTTTTTTCACCCTCATTCTTTTTGTCCCTCATTATTTTCTCCTCATGCCACTTACTGTGGCCGTTCCTCTCAAGAGCGATTACGTTTGGGCATTCTGCCCGCCCCCCTCCTCCCGCTTCCTCAGACATTGCCCAAATAGTGCAACCTCATTCTTTCCCTCCCTCTTTCTTTCTTTGTCGACCGCGAGTCTCTCACTTCATATCTCTAAACAGTTTTCCCGTTCTACTTGGTGTTTAGTTTTTTTTTCATTCCTCTCTCGTTTTACACCCCCTTTTTTCCCCCACCCAACTGGCGGGAGAACAAGACAAAAAAAGTAAAATAATGAAAATAACGGCAAGAAGAATAATATTAATGGCAACGATGAGGATGACTCCGTTCCTCCGTAGAAACGGAGGGAAAGAGAAAGTGGCATGCGCGGAACATGGAGATCACTTCTCAAATACGCCTTTCGTGGGTGCGTGTGTTGTTGTTGTTGCTGCTGCCGTTGTTGTTTCCTTAACTCCTTTTTCATTCCGTCTATTCTCGCATCTCACTCATCCACTTTTTCCCGCGGCAACTAGTGTCGCTGACGGGCCTCTACATGCTTCATTAATTCTCTGATCATACTCCTAACTCCCTCAATGTTTTTGGCCTGATGCGTGAGAATACTGTCGACATTTCTACAGTACGTCTCAATGGAGGCGCCCGGCATCTCAACCCCGTTTAGCTCTGTCATCTCCTGCTTTAGCAACTCCATCATGGCGTCGATGTGGCGACGGTGGCGCAAAATCACGTTGTCTTCGTCATCGTCTAAGGAGTCTGCACTCGCAAAAGAAGCCATATCATACGGACTAGCAGCCTGCACCGACACTTCACTAGCAACACGACTGTGCTTTGGTGTCGCCTTGGCATAGCTAGTTCCTTTTGCAGGCCCGCTGCTGGTAAATTTACTGGAACGGATACTGTCTGAAAAATTCGGATAATCTTCCTCCTTTGAGGCCCCGCGCATGCGAGCTGGAGGTGCCTTGGGGCGGTAACCGCTACCATACCTACCGAGGGGTGTCAGTTTGGGTGTCCCCGGTTCACGCTGTGAGAGCTGACTGGAAGATCGGGTGCCCAGCTTCTTCTCACGTGCGCGCCGTTGGGCAAAGGTTCCACTGAGACCGAGGGTTTCCACCTCTTCACTTGGCATCTGACCGATCATAATTTCCTCGGCGGCAATGCGAGACGATTTATCCTTCTTCAGTTCTTTTACGCGGTCGGCATAGCGAAGCGTGTTGAGCGTATGCTCACAGCTTCCGCTTGCGGGGCTGACATTGCCTATCATTACAGTCCGGCTGTTGCCAGTGAAGCAATCCCGAAGCACAGCTGTGAGCTTCGACCCACGGAAGGGGATATGACGGTGATTTTGATCAAGGGCCCGAATACACTCCTTGAGCGCCAGCAGCGACTTGTTAATTTCCGCCCCCTCCAGCCGCGTTGTGCGATCGCTGTCGAGCGTGTCCGCCCCCCTTTCACTACCGGCAAGATCAATAAACGTGAACCTACCAAAAAAACGGTTCTTGGCGTTCAACACGGTGATGTGAAGAATTGCATGCGAACGAGAAGAATCCGCGTTCATACCCGTCGATCCGGCCGCACGAATGGAGTTTCCATAGTCTATCACCCGCATAAGATGGCCCGTATCGTCGACACGGTGCTCTGTCAGACCACAAACATTAATGACACCACGACTATCCTCGCGACAGGCAAGCTTTTCACGTTCATTGAGCAAGTCAAACAGTTTCCCTCCGTAAATTTCAAAAAAAGAGACCACGATACTCATACCAGGTTCTAATCGAGAATATAAATCTCTTGCAGCCATAAGGTAGATACCCTCCTGGGCATCTTTTCCCAACATCGTATACGTTTTCCCACTCCCTGTTTGACCGTAGGCAAAACAAGTGGCACAGCCACCTTCAAAAACAGTCTCAATAAGAGATTTGCAGGTCTTTTCGTAGACATCACGGTTACTTTGCCTGTCATCTAGCACCAAATCGTACGTAAAGCGGTGTTTCTCAATGTATTTTGTTAGATCTACTTTTTGCTTGGGTTCCAAAAGGGCAATGGCGTGTGTATTATCTGGGTCTGTCGCCAAAACATCGTAGAGACCATCATTCAACTCCGAGTTATTCAGTGGACGTTTCCGGACAGCAACGATGATTCGACTCATTTTTCGCTTCGTCGTCGTGTTTTCTCCTGCCCTGCGCGCAACTGAAGTGGGGGAGTTACGCGTCGGGCGACTCACAGGTCGCGAGCTTGGGGTTGCTTTGGATGTCGAGGTGTTCATGTCCTCGCCCAAGCGAACAGGTTCTCGTCGAAGCGTAGACATCGACTTAATCTCATGCAACGCAGAACTCTCATTCTCGGCCCTGCGTTGTACGCCCGAGGGTGTGTTGCTACGGCGAGACGGCGTAGTATTTCGTACAGCATTTGCAGCGACTGCATGGGAGTTATGATCAGCATTGCGCAGTACCTCCGCGGGAGGGGAAGAGACGGGGAGGGGCGAAGCATTAGCCTGCTCTCTTTTCATATATTGAATGAGCTCAAAGAGTTTACGGCGGTCAGTCATGACAATGACGCCCACAGACTGGTAGTCCTGCATTGTGAGCTGCTTAAGCTGGTGGATGCTGGTTACACCGCCGTCAATGAACCCCTGTATGGTGTGCGAGAGACCCCCCTGCTCCAATAGATCCTGAAGCTGTGGGTCCATCGCGTGTGTGCGTGTGCGTGGTTCCCTCCTTGCAGCCGCCGTTTTTCGCCGTGCTTTTTTGTTTGTTTGTTTTTTTTTTTTCGCTGCTGTTGCTTATGGTTTCTACCCTTCGGGAGTAAACGGCAAACACTCTTCCCACTGCCTCTTCTTCTCCCCTTCTCGTCGGGCTTACTTGTGTTGTGGACTGTAATGCGTGTGTGTCGCTGTATTCACCACCGCGGCGAACCTCGATGAGGCACTCCAGACACGCACGCAGACAAAATAAAAGAGGAAGAGAACCAACAACAAAAAACGGCGCATGAATACGGAAGAAGAGATGACACCGCGCCACAGAAAACCAGACAACACACAAAAGCAACGGCGAAAGGAACGAAGGACGCAAGAAGAAAAGGGCGGGGGACACCTGCATGTGACACACAGAGACAGACGCTCTCTCTCTCTCTCTCCCTCTCTTTGCTCTCTCTCTCTACATCTCGTTCTCTTGCTGGTTTCTTCTGGAAAAGGTCCCCGCAGCGACGATAAATTTACCGCCCCATCTCCAGCTTTTGAAGAAGCAAAATAA